>NW_017259569.1:66529-68698 GCF_001594045.1 Atta colombica | reverse complement strand
TACGATAAAATATAATATAATATAATATAACTTTTATATAGAAAAGTAGGCTCATGTAAATGCAATGCAATAAATTAAAATGTCAAGGCTTTTAAAAAAACGAGTAAATATAGTTAACTAATAAAATTCGTCTTAACTTAGTTAATTTTAAATGCATTAAATTTTAACTTAACTAAGTTACTTATAAATGTTAATTTTTTTAGTTATTTGATGGTAGGGATATTTACTAATTTATTACATTCGTATAACGCTATAAATTTCAAACGTTTCGACTTACAAAGTTACTTCATCAGTGATAATAAAGTACTTCATCAGTGATAATAAAGAAAACGTATTTATATAACCCCATCCAATGTCAACGAACTAACATGTGATACACAAAGTTGGGTAGTAATTAGTTAAAACATTAAAAGTTAAAAAAAAAATTAAAACGTTAATAATTTTTAATTTAACTCAGTTAATTTTAAATGCATTAAATTTTAACTTAACTAAGTTATTTTTAAGTATTAACTTTTTCTTTAAGTTAAAAAATTTTTCTCTTTTAAATATCTTAGGAAAATAATAAAATATAATAAGACTAAGATTGTATATTTGTAACCTGTTATTATATTTTAAGACCATCTTAAGTAATTTCTTAAGATGCTAATACAGCTTTCTGATTGGTTATCTCTTGTCATAAGTCTTAGTCCGGATCTACAATAAATGTTTTAAGCCTCATCAAGAAATTGACCAATTACAGTCAAATATTTTTCTCGCATTCGATTATAATTGATCAATTTTTTATGACTTATTAAAAAGTAATTACTGATCTTATATCTTCTCTATGTGCTGTATAGGGTGGACTATCTAGCGTTTAGAATTTCAACTACCGGTTATTTTAAGTTTGAAAGGCGTAATAATATTTATGACGTATCAGAAATTTAGTTTTTTGTTTGATATTTAAAATGGGTCGCTATATCGCTTGAACAAAATTGGGAAATATTGAAAACTTACTTCCAAAGTGATGAGTCTTCAACCCAAACTATAAGAAATTTACGTGGAAAATTTGGTGGAAAAGAAATGCCTTCAACGCAGTTTGTGGATCAATTTGTGAAACGAATTCGGCAAACTGGATTCTTATTGGATAAAGCAATTCGTTCACATGCTCGTAAGGTCCAGTAAGGTCAACCGAAAACATTGCTGCTGTTGCTCAGAGTGTGCTTGAACAACCAACTCGCTATTGTTCTCAAAACTTGAACATTTTACGCACTTCTTTGAGAAGAATTTTGAATAAAGACCTCGATATGAAGCCATACAAAGTTCAATTAGTGCAAGAATTGAAGCTGCATGACCATCCGATGCGTTTTCGGTTCGCCCAATGGGCTGAACAATGCTGGTTGAAGATGAGCATTTTTACCGAAAAATCATCTTTTCTGACGAAACTCATTTTCACCTATGTGAACAAGCAGAATTATCGTTGGGGGTCAGAGAATCCGTATGTCATCATGGAGAAGCCGATGCATCTACTGTTTGGTGTGGTTTTTGGTCCGGCATCATTGGGCCATTTTTCTTCGAAAACGAGCTGTCAATGTTTATCACGCCATGCTAAACGAATTCTTGCTTCGCAAATTTGAAGAGGAGGACACAGACAACATTTGGTTTCAACAGGACGGCGTATCTTGCCACAATTGTGCCAACGCAAAAATGTAGCCAACGCTACAATCGATCTTTTGTGCACTGTCTTTGAAAATCGCATAATCAGCCGAAATGCTGATGTCAATTAGTCGCCTCGCAGCTGCGATTTGACTCCGCTGGATTATTTTTTATGGGGATTATATTTTACTGTCAAGGATGAGTGTTACGCTAACCAGCCAGAAATGATTCAAGAATTAAAACATGAAATCAAAGTTGATGAAATACGCGCCCATACAGTGGAAAATGTACTGAAAAATTGGGTTGATAGAATGAGATATTGTGCAGCCAGCTGTGGAAGTCATTTGAATGAAATTGTATTTCATGTTTAATGGCAATGTACTACCTTTCCAATAAAGCCATAAAGTTTGAAAAATATTCATGCATTTTTTTTTTAGAGCCAAATTAAATTCCAAATTTTAAATGGCCCACTATGTAGAACGGCCCTAAAAGACCAAATATCGGTAATAATTACTTAATTGTTTGTATATATATATA
>NW_017259569.1:66059-66433 GCF_001594045.1 Atta colombica | reverse complement strand
AAATATAATATAATTTTATGTTTAAAAATGAAATATCTGATATTAAATGATATATAATAGTTTATTTTTCATTTTATTCATCCAATTCTGTTTTCAAAATTGCTTGGAAAACAATTGTAATTATTGCAATTTCTTATACAATTTTGTATTTAATCTAATTTTATGATTATTGTTTATGTCCGGTTCAATTTTGTTTCCAAAAACGAAATGTCGGTAATTACACTTTTGAATCTGGCAATCCCAGCTATTATCCGTACAAGGATTGGGGCTAAAGTAAGAACCACGGTGTAAGAATAATAAGTGATTCCACTTCTTCATATAAAATTACTGATTTTCCTGAGAAAACTCCACAGTTGAATAGCAGGTGACGTATA
>NW_017259569.1:62373-65959 GCF_001594045.1 Atta colombica | reverse complement strand
GATTAAGGTAAGTACTAATATAATAAATAATTTTATTATTTATTAGTACATTTATTTATACATAATTGGTGGCATAATTAGAAAGATTGTAAAAAGATTGTGGAAGAGAATATATGTAGATTTTAATCATAAAAAGAAATGTCACTTGAACGGCTGAATTGGAAAGATTAGGTGTTAGGCCGGGTTCACACCTTGATGGAAAAGCAGAAGCCAATCAGAATTCGCGAAAAGACAAAAACAGACAAATGAAATGTACCACTTACTATTATGCGTTCTGATTGGCTTCCGCTTTTCCGCTTTCCGCTTTTCCGTCAAAGTGAACTCGGCCTAAGAGTCATGACATGGGCTCACCTCGTGATTGATCAGATTTCGATCCCTTCAAATGCCGCCATTTGCGGATACTTTCAATAAGGTAGTGAATCTGTGAATTGGTGTGAGCAACTGTTTCATGGGGTAGAAGGTGTGAAATCGAACTATCAATTGTCAATCATGGTGGAATTATTATTATTTCTACGTGTATTGTATATTATGTATTATTTCTACGTGGCACCCGGCAATGGCGTTCTTCCGGTCTTATGTCGTAATTCTTAATATAAAGATATACAGTAGCGATGAGACCCCGTTTTTCATTTAGTCATATTTGTTTGCGCATCAACTATGGTGGCATCAATCCCAATTAAAGCAGAAAATCCACAGTTTCTCCGTTAGAGGCACAATAAAAGAAACAGAGAGTAAGAATTTCAACCTATCAGAAATCATGAATTGTGGAATACACAGTTTCTGATAGGTTGAAATTCTTATTCTCTGTTCTCTGTTTCTTTTATTGTGCGGGAGCCCCTAAGATTTCTCTACTGTATTGGATATTGTATATCTCTACCAGAATCAGCCCGAACGGTATAGAAACGATACAGAATCAACGGAATGTCACGTCGATTGCAGGCTATGTTGATCCTGCTATTGTTGACGGTTGAGAATTTGATAACTTTAAAGAAGAAAATTAATAACATTTCTTATTTTTCAATACAACATATTCTTATTTTATATATGCATAGTCCAACTATAATGCCAGTATTCAGCAAACGAGAATAGATTAAAATAGATTGAAATTTTTTTCTATCCGAATGGGTATTTTAAAAGTGAATACTTATTGAATTTAATTGGATTCGATTGGATTCAATTAGATTCAGTTGAATGCTATTAGATTGAAAAACTGTATTTCCTATTCAAAATTTTAAATTGAACAGTATTCACAATGTGTGTTGTGCACAGAAAAAGCCAATTTATTATTTTTGGATTGAAAGGCATAAAAATATGCTCCATGCAATTCCTATAAATAAAAATGCATTCAGGATTGAAAAGCATTCATTTTAACATTCGTGAATTAATATTTCTGAAAATCTGAATCCATTTCAATTCATTTCAATCCATTTTCGTTTGCTGGGCAATTCTTTAAATAATTCCAATGTCATTCTGAGTAGTAATTGAAGAATTTTTCACGATTAGTCATCGTTTGCATTTCAAAAACTAAATTGTTTCTTGCACCTTGGAGACCCATTCTTTGTGTAAACATTGACTGTATTCAAAATTTTCGTTTTCCTGCTGTAAAATTTATAAACGAAATAAAATTTTCACACACTCTTAAATATAAGAATAGCACGCCAATTTAACATATTTCTTGTCCGTCTCATGTAGTTGGAACGCAATGTGAATTTTGAAAACAAAATATATCTCACTCTTATAATTCAATTTTTGAGTTTTTAAAATAATGTTATAGATAAGATAATTGCACAAATTATTGCATATTACTGCTTTAGTCGCATTAAAATAATGAAAATATGATTATAGATTATAGATTATAAAGCAAATTAGCTTGCAACCGAGGCATTCTGTTTCCATTCCGTTCCGATTACATGGAACGGGTAGAGAAATTTCTTATGGAAACGGAATTGTAGTGAACTCAATTTCTTAATAATAAATCCGTTTCGTCGTTCTGATTCTGTACATGGGACGACACCTTAAAGGTATAATTTTATAGTGTCGCTTGTTGCAGCGATAAATAATCACGTGACTGAATTTCTCCTTCAATTTGACCACTTTCTTGTTGTCAGTGACATTGTGTATAGTGCCTAGTTTATTAAGGCATTATAAACGTGAGTATTCACATATCCGCTATTTTTAGTCCTTTCCCCATTCCTTTCCCATTCCGCCGCTGAGCTGAGAAGGTTATGGTCATTACAGTTGTTATAGATTCTAAGCTGTTAGAAATCTTGTAACTTCGTATTTATTTATTTCCACACTTCGAAATTTTCATTATCAGACACGAAAAGAAGGATATAAAAAAATTGAAATATTATATATTAATGAAGGCAAAAAAAATTTATAAAATGTCTTGTTGCGTTGCGATAAACTGTATCAATAAATCAGAAAAAGGTATTCGAATATTTAAATTTCTTGCGGATAATATTCGTCGACAACTTGCTATATTGCTGTAAAACAAATACATGACTTATGAATAAACATCACTACACTTCCTCACAGATGAGAAATTTCAATCCTTTTCTTCAAATTACATACATATTTGGCACCTTATCTAGAAATAATCTAACACTCTTTAGGTCCTGCATTAATATTGATTACGATAGATATTCAACCTTTGAGAGCAAAAATGGAATGAAAGGAGCTATAAAATTTTCAGGAGTAAATATAATCATAACCTGTAATGACCATAACCCGTAACAGCTTAGTGATAGAGACAGAGGAGTGAGAAAAGGAATTAAAATGATGGATGTGAATATTTATATATTAGTGCTCTAGTTTCCACTACAAGCAACTACTGTCGAGCATTTCCTTGTTGTTCGACTATAACAGAGAAATACTTAACTGTAGTTGGTTGGTTCTTGGTCTCATTCTGATCCGGATTAAATTCTCGGTGGAAATTAGGCCACTGTTGAAAAGTTGGCTTAATCTAATTTTTAGCGACATCGCTCTTATTCAAAGATTTAAATGTGGAACAGTCGGATGTAAGTATAATAAGGGTATTTACTTAAGTTATATTCCAAAACATCCTTTCTGAGGAAAATTTTACTCGAAATATATATAAGATATAACGATACTACAGTACTTCAAGTAAAATTTTCCTCGGAAAGGACATTTTGGAATGTAGCCTTAGAATATGGATGTCATCGCAAAACTTGATAAAATATATTTATTCGATACATTTTCATTCGAAATGAGAATGTAGTAGAATTATTAATTAAGTAGAAAAATATGACAGTCTGCTTTATGAAGTGATTATTCAGGCTAGAAAAACGAGTTTTTTTTATTAGAACAATTATTAGAGCTGCATAATGTAAATAAACATCACTCGAATAAACGTCACTCGAATGTCTTCGTGTATTATCTTATTATCCAATGTTAAACACAAAAATAAAATGATATGTGGAAGCATTCGGATAATATTTCCAAACGTAGCCCAACTCTAACATTTAATAATTCGCTTCGTAAAGCATACCATCATGTTTTTCTGCCAGGTTTTTCCATTTTGAGTGAAAACGTGTCGAATAAATATATTTTTATCAAGTTTCGT
>NW_017259569.1:36388-62273 GCF_001594045.1 Atta colombica | reverse complement strand
AATTATTATGTATTATTATGTATTATTTATTATTATTTGCTATAATTTCATGAAATTTTCAGATGGCTGTTGTACATACTTGTTGCATATGTGAAATGATCGTAGACGAAAAGAGTATTTCAACTCATATATGAAACCGGTTTTTCGTTGATAATTTTTATAATAATAATTTTTTTTATCCATGTTCACATCATCTTTTAAATAAAGAATCAATCTAAAATCTCTTTTTTTATATTTTCTTTTTAAATTTGTACATTAATGCACAAATGCTATTAGTCTATTTTGTCATAGTTTCACTTTATTTTTGTTATGCATATCAACTTGACAGATATCTAATACTGTTTTTGATATGACATTTTATATAATAATTAATACTTTATATAATAATTAATATAATTATCGTCAAAAATTTATCACTGCTATTCCATTTATATGAGCGACATTCAAGTCCAAGACACAATGCGAGGGAATAGAAATAACGCGATTTTAATCTAATCAGAACTGTGTATTCCGATATATCCGATTTCTGATAGGTTGAAATCGCGTTATTCCTATCGCTATCGCTATTCTTTCGCATTGTGTCTTGGGCTTTAAGGTTAGCATACGAAATCACGTGATTTATTTGTCGCTAAATATGAGCGACCAACCACACCATGAACACATACCTTAAGAAATCAGCTGATCCTGCAGTTTCCATTTGCTAATAACGGAACACAGCTGTGTTAGTTACACCGTTACCAACCTTGTAACTAAAAAGAATATTTTCGACATAGTTATCGGAATTCGGATCCACTGTGATCTTGACGGTCTAGGGTGAAGATGTAGCTATACGTTGGTGACTCTGCTAAGGACGTAACCAATTTGCCGAACCGGCTTTCAATTTGAACGTTAATGCACCGCCGGTCAGCAAACGTTAGTAATTCCGGTATTGTAAGCAGAACTGTGTTTATGTGTGTTCACTCACTCGTATGTAGCAATATTATTATGTGTTGTGAGAATCGATATTACATCTGTTGACATTCATATCGATCCAAAATAACAGTGACTATCTGCGCGTAATAGGAAATTTTAGATAATTGAATCAACAGCAATTTGACATGAGGACAGAGTCCTATAATCTGTGACTGTTTATTCATTTCTGAAAATCATGAATGTAGTGACGTGTGTACACGTATCACACGTAACAGTATTGAGTAACGTAATGTTCATTTTATCCTTATTTAATCTGACTCATTCTGTTTTCACTTGTTTATACAGATGATGTAATCTTCTACACAGACGCTTCGAAGTATCATATGTTGTCATTATGTGAAAAGAGCAGACACGGGAGCAAGTCGATTAATAACAGAATAGCAGTTGCTCTGCAATTTTAAGTACTTCAAAGATAAGTAAACTACGGACAATTGAATATTTGATTTCCGAGGGTGTCGTTTGTCTTGCAGATGCTGGCTGGTAAGCCAGTCTTTGTTTTACACAATGACCACTAGCGATATACAAGGTTCTCTAAAGGAAGCTCTGTATGAAACATTAACTGGAATTTTGTCGCCACATCATGAAACTCGCAAGGCAGCAGAACAAAGAATTCAAGTTTTGGAGGTGACTGAGGAGTTTGGTATACATCTGACAGAATTTGTCATTGATCCCAACAGTCATTTGCCAATCAGGCAGTTAGCTTCTGTCTTGTTGAAACAGTATGTTGAGACGCACTGGTGCTCATTGGCTGAGAAATTTCGCTCACCAGAACTTGATAATGCTGTTAAAGAAAAGATTAAAGAGTTACTTCCCTTGGGACTTCGAGAATCTATTAGTAAGGTAATTTATTCTAAGAATTAATTCAACTAAAAATAATGTTTTATATAGGATGAATCAATTAAAATGTTATAGATTTATTTCTTAAAAACAAAGCTTTTTAGAAAAATATGTTTCATACAAAAGTTTAGTTTGGAAGAGGACATAAAATCATGCCATTGGTTTGACCTTGGAGGAATTGTTTGAAGATCGCATAAAGCATTATAAATTTTTTAAATGGAACCTCGTATTTCATTGCATATTCTTGTAATTTTTCTTGAAAGCTTTTCAAAATACTATAATAAAATATTTTTTAAATATTTTTCGAATTTTAATACAAGGTAGTCTACAATAGAAGTTATAATGATCGTAAAGTCTTAAGTTGTAGTGATTGTAGGATCTTAAGTTGTAAAAAATTGACCAATCATAGTCGATTATCATATTGGACTGTGATTGGTTAATTTTCTATGATTCAAGAGTCTATGACCATGACTTCTATTGTAGATCCTGTATAGATAATTTAAGAAATTGATTTAAGAAATTGATGATTTACATTCTTCAAAACAAACAACTCCGTAAGGTTAAACTGACATCGTCTTATATTCTTCAACTCAACAACTTTTGTATGAAACATTTTTCTCTAAATTGTTTTGTTTCCGAGATATAAATTTATAACACATTAAAACTTATTCTACAATGTGCTCTTTGTTTCCTATCTCTTGCTTTTTATCTCTTATTTTTTTCCTCTTTACAATCATTTTATCGATAATTGCATTTCTTATTACATGTTTCCTGCTTTCTTCAAAGTTCATTAACTTTTATCTTGGGCGACATAAAACAAAAACCAGATAAGAAGCAAAAAGACAAGATGTAAAAAATAGTAAAAAGCAGAAAACAAAAAACAAAAAGCACATGTAGAATAGGCTTAACTGATTCACCCTGTATAATTCTATTTGTATCTTTATTTAGTGATAAAATATTTCGTTTTATATTTGACTTGCAAGATGTCAGACAAAGCTCTATTTTAGGTACGAACTGCAGTAGCCTATGCAATATCTGGTATAGCACATTGGGATTGGCCTGAGAATTGGCCTGGATTGTTTGATGTACTTGTTAGCTGTTTAAGAGAAGAGAGCGAATATGCTGTTCATGGAGCAATGAGAGTGTTAACGGAATTTAGTCGAGATCTGACAGATGCTCAATTGCCTAATGTAGGACCCATTATTCTTCAAGAGATGTACAGGATATTTCAAAATGAAAATGTAATTTTAATAGAAGATCAAAACGTCTTCTACATATTTCTCTTATACATTTTATTGTATTTCTAACTTTATATTTCTTGCAGCAGTATTCGATTAGAACACGGGGACGTGCAATTGAGATCTTCATAACGATTACAACTTTGGTTGCTCACACGGGAGCGTATGAGAAGGGATTTATAGAGCAGTATCTGCAGCCAATCATTCCTATGTTCTGTGAAAAGTTTGTTGAGTGCCTCAGAGTGCCTAATGATCAAACCGATGATTGTGGATTCAAAACAGATATTATTAAAGCTATAAATTGTCTTGTTATGAAATTGCCTAAATATATATCGGAGCTTTTACCTCAAATGCTGCCACCCATATGGGAAACTTTATGTCAAAGTGCAAAAACTTATCAAGAAATAACAGTCAATGCTGATAAAAATATTAATGATAAAGAAATTGATTCTGATGGTATATATTATTTTCTTGTAATAAATATAATTAATAATCAATATTTTCTCTACAAGTATATGTGTACATATTTTCCAGGCGAAGTAATTAATTCCAATAGTTTGATTATTGCGATTTTCGAGTTCGTTCAAACTATTGTGGATCGTAAGAGGTTTACGAATCTGTTGGATAATATGCTACCAGAAATCATGTATTATCTAATAATATTTATGCAAATAACGGTCGACCAGATCCAGCAATGGACAACCAATCCGAATCAATTTGTTGAGGAGGACGAGTGCACTTTTGATTATAATGTTCGAATCTCGGCTCAAGAATTTTTAACAGTGAGTACACTTTGATATATTGCTACAGAGCTGGAAACTGGCAAAAATTAAGGAAAATAAATTGATCAGAGAAAACTCATGAAAAGTCATGGAAAAATATAAAAGAGCCAGGAATTTTAAACTTTGCTCACAATTTTCTTAAATTCTTAGATGCTCTTATTTTTAAAAGTATGATTTAAAAATTGTATACTTTATAAATAATTTTTTTACTACAAGAGGACGCTTTTGAGGTGTTCTTGTTAAAGCTCTGGATATACCAAAGTAACGCAATCCTTTTATCTGAGCTGAATTGCCAATAACTTTCCTATTGAGTATTTTGATCACCATTTTCAACTTGGATGTAGCGCTTTATTAGAAATTTTTTTAATATGATATGATTATTAGGTCAAAAATGGAAAATCTTTGCATTACTTTGATATATTTAGAGCTTTGGTTCGTGCGTTTCTTTTGCAACGCCGTTTTTTTCATAAGAACTAGAAGTTTATTAGCTAATATCCCTTGCTGCGTAGCAAACATAAATGTTTCCACTTATTGTGTGCAGAAAATATTTTTTTCTCACTACTGCATTTAGATTATTAACTTATTTTCATCATCAGTAACATTAAATTGTTTTAACCATAAAATTAAGTATTAATGGACTTTCAAAATTCAATCAATAACTAATACATAAAAGCAAATGATAACTACAGTAATTAATCAGTGTGTTATAATTATAGAATTAAAATATATTTAAGCAATTTCACTATATGTATGATGCAATATTCGGTCCGGCTAATTTACATTTTAGTAAATAATAGGAATAAGTTAATTTCTTTTAAACTAAATTAAGTTAATGACTTATAAAATTAAGTTGTAGTTAAGTTGTAGTTAAGTTGTAGTAATAGAATGAACAAAAAATTCATTTAGTTAAAATCATATTAAGATTAAATTTATTCAAGTTAAATTTACTCGAGTTAAATAAAAATTTAATTTTGTAAAACATCATTTTAAAATCAGAATATCTTAATTTTCTTTTAAATCAAATTACTTTAAATAACAAAACAATTGCAATATAAATTATCAGATAAATTTAATATTTCAAAATAATAGGAATAAATCGGGCAACTGAAAGTCAAGCGCGGTAATTGAAGCGCAATTTTTTTATTATATTCTTAACAATAAGCTAATATATCAAACGTTTTGACTTCATTTTGAGCCATCTTTGGTGAAAATGTAAAAATTTTTCAAGCTCCATGTGGGAAAAAATGAGTGTATCGCTCACACCGGTCAAACCAATGGTCTAGATTCTGCCAAAGAGAGTCGAGAATTACAATAAAGACATAGATAGTCATATGGAAATTAGTTATATACGAGGCATATTCGGAAAGTAAGGTTACAACATTTTATGAAAATCGAAAAAATGAATATTTATTAATAAAACTTATATGACATTACACAAGTAAAGCACTATTTTTCCACCATCGCCATTCTTTTGGTGAGTCGTAGTCATCAACTTTTGTATTCCTTTGTCACGTTTCTGCCGCCATCTTTCTTGATCATTCACACTCAGCATTCTTCATCTCTTTGTCAGTGGAAAAACGTTTCCCATGTGTTCTTTCAACATGGTGAAAAGAAAAAAATTACACCAAATGCTTGGAATTGAATGGTGATACGTGGAAAAATAATGCTTTACTTGTGTAATATGTAATATAAGTTTATTAGTAAATATTCATTTTTCGATTTTCGTAAAATTTTGTAACCTTACTTTCCGAATATGCCTCGTAATTGTATAGCGATTAAAATGATTAGTTGGATAAACCATGTTGATTGTATGAAAATCACACTTTGACTTTTAATTAGCTAAAATGATTAAACTCAGCATATTTTATTTTAATAATATCCAATGGATGTCATTTTGAGATATCATGATAATCCTGAAATATCCCTGGATGTTCTCAGTTATCCAACGGACATTCAGGGAATGGACAAGGGTCTATATGTGTTTATATGTGAAATCCTACCGATGACACCCAGAGGAACTGCATGAGCTATTGCAACCAATAAACAAAAATAAATTAAAATGGATTGAAATTTTTAATCCATCTAAGTCCGTACTTTAATGAAAATGGATTCAATTCATGAAATGGATTCCTTGAAAATAAATGCATTTCTATTTGGCACTGGTTCAATATTCGAAAAAAAATTATTTATATTTAAGATTTGCAAATTTTATTTTTTTTTTAAACAGAAGTTTTATACGAGATGTTTATAGCGAATTATCTGAAATTAACTGTTTAAATTAGTTTTGAAAGACACTCTTGTCTTAATGAAATTCGAACCTGGAACCTCTGGATTAATAATCTCCTACCTTACGTACTACATCACTTCTTCAATTGATAAATGTGTTACTTATTGTCTACTTAAGTTCATTTAATAATCAGCGCATGCAATTATATGTACAGGGTGAAATACTTTAATCTCCCCAGGCGGATGTCTCAAAAACTAAGAGAGATATTAGAAAAAGTTTTATATAAAAGTTATAGATTTTCTTGGGAAAAAAAGGTGCAAATAATTTTATATAGAGGACATTACAAAGATTAGGTCAAGATCGATATGAATTTTTTAAATAGAAACCCCTATTTTTTATTGCACATTCTTATAGCTGAAGTCAAGATATTTTTAAAATACTATAATAAAGTATTTTTTCATTAAACACTTTGCGAGTTACAAAAAAAACTTAACAATTATTGTATTACCGACATTAGCATTACCCAAATGTACCACATGGAGTCGGATTTAATATTCTGTGGGAGTGTGTGTACGCAACATACGCATAAGCGTATGTGCCCCGTCAAACGAGAATATATTGGATTGAATAAATCCATATGTCCGTGAATCAAGTTTTTGAATCCGCGTTATTCGCAAAAAAGATTGAATTTTGTAGAGATTGAATACACTGAATCTGTTTCTAGATAAATATAATATTGTGACCTCTAGTGGATTCATATGAATTCAGAAATAAAATGCTAATCTGCGATCCTAGAAAGTTTATCATTGGAAAGCATGCAAGGTGATCACAGATATATAAATCATTTCTTCCTGAATGAGCCCTAGTACTATACATAGAGTATACAATATTACGAATTCACGGCAACAAGATAACAGATATATACTATTGTGATCAGAATTATCTAGAAATTACCTTGTCGTCGAGGATCCACAATGTTACACACTCCATATATCACCGGATTTTTTGGGAGGCAACGACTTATATATATCATATTGATGCGTGCTTTTCAACGATATTACTTTCCGAGATCAATGATTAGCAGTTGGATGATCTCCCATGTTAGATAATTCTTCAAATGCACATTAAATTTAAATGAATTAGTCGCATGTTCATTGCGTTGAACATTAGGTAAAGTACCAAAAGAAAATTACCAATACGTAATTACGGATTCAATCGGATTGGTTGCACGTTTCATTTCTATGCACATTAGGTGAGATACAGAAAGTAAATAATTAATTCATAACTGATTCAAGCGGATTACAGATAGAAAACAGATGTAAAAAATTCAAAATGATTTTGTCACTTCTCAATGAATTTTCAATATTTTTCAATAATTTTTCGTTTACTGGAGCGTGTATGGGGAAACGGAAGAGAAGTCAAAAGTTATACATACTATATTTTTGTTATTTTTTATTTTTCTATTCATTAACTGGACTGATTATGTTTGATGATCGACTCCAGATTGATATGCATTTTCCCATGCTTATAGCATTACAAGACATGATTACTCGCGTAAATTAAACACTCCAAAAAGATGATAGCCCTCACGTCCATGTCGTTCATCCTGGGTAATGCTAAGCACGGGGAAATGCTAATGGTACTGTAACTTTCAAGCCTCATAAAGTACTTTATAAAAAATAACTTTATGTTGTTTGAAAAAATCTCTTGACATCAGATATTAGATTTCTAGAATCAAAAATAGAGTGTATCATTTAAAAAAATCGATGTGACCTGACCTTGCCCACCATCACCAAGGTCAGACTGACCAGACCAATGAAAAGATCATTTAAAACCCTATAACTTTTGTAGGAAACATTTCTTTTGGAAATGCTTAGTTTTCAAGATGTTTCACCGATTTTTTGGAAATTTTATTCATCCTGCGTATATATATATATATATGTACACGCACATGTACACGCGCATCCCTCCCCCCCTCTCTCACACACACACACACACACGCACGCACGCATAATATTTCAGAATTTGTGGACACGGATTGCACAACGTGATTGTATGTACCAAAAGAAGCAATTTTTCCTCTGGCAAAATTGCGTTCAAATAGTTTTTTAAATGAAAGCAATTTTAAGTTAACGAATGAGCGTTGGACAGAGACACATACATGGCGCGACTCGATGTGTGATTATGTACGTCATTTTACTATTTTACTAAAGATTTTATAAAAACTATGCATGATATCTAAATATTATAATTATTTGTAAGTTGTTTAATCTATTATTTTATTTTCAGTCGTTTCTTCAGCAATATAAATTAGAAAATATTCTCTTAAATAAGTTGTATTCAAAATAGTGACATTTATAGAATTAGAATTTATTTACACTTCAGCATATACAAGCCAAGAAGGGGACTTAGTTTACAGAAATATTTAATTCATACTTACACTCCTTTTCCGCCTTTATCTTACAACTACAAACTATTACTATACATTTTCTTTTATCTATATCTATTATATATATAAAATCTTTATATCACAGTCTTTTAGTGTCCATATCCCATTTCTTATTTACTTTATCTCTATCTAACATTTCTTTACTCTTACTTACTATCGCCCTATCTTCTCTTATATTTTTTAACTGCACATTCTATATTGTATCCTTTTTTTTTCTATTAGTCTCATTTCAATTCGTTTCCTTAACTTATAAATAGATAATAAATTACCTATGTTATTAACTACAATATATTATATTATACAATCTACTATAATATACTATACAATCTAACTATAATATACGCTACAATCTTATCTTATACTCACAGCCTTGTTGTCTTACAAGATTCTCATTCCTTGTCTTTACATTATCTTTATCTTTACAATAGTCTCTATTTATATCTTTTTCTTTCTCCTTTTTTTTCTTTTTTTTTTTATTATTTCCTTTTCTTTATCCTTTAAGTTCAAATCTTCTCCTCACAAATTCCTTACAATCTCGTCCTTATTTGTCCCTAACTTTTCAAAACTACCTCTTGTCTCCTCGCATACATAATGCTCGAGGCTATAATGCTCCTCGCTTGCACCACAAAAAAACATCCTCTCTCCTCTATTCTTAGCCAATATTCTTCTCTTCTAAATTATCGCATCTTAATAACGCTCTTATCTCCTCTCTTCCATTTCATATTCTCCACCCTCAGATAATTTGGTACCCTATTTTCTGTACTTATCTCTTTGTATCTTTTATTATACCTTGATCTATTCTTTCCTTTTTCCATTGCCTCTGTCCCTTAAATCTTTTTCAAAACTTTCATTCTCATGTCCCATTACTTCTCTAGATTCAATTCCCCATCCGTTTCTATTATAATAACCCTCTCTCTCCATACCATATCTATCATTCCAATCGTAGCTTTGTTTTTCCTCCCAGCACTCCCTGACCAAATTATCTGTGTTTCCAGATTTAATCTTTTCCTCGTATTATATTTTCTTGTCCTCAAATCTCATCCTACTTTGAGCTTATCTATTATCAGCTTCCTTATGATTACATACCTTGGGGTGCAGAAATCTAGTTTGAAAATCCACCTGAGGTAGTCTAACATTATCTTTTCTAGTTCACCTTTTTCTTCTCAGCCCCATAATTCTACTCCATATGTCATAACACTTTGTATCAAATATTTGAATAGCATCCATCTTTTTCTAAAGTCATTTCTGCATAGCTTTTCCTCTAAGCTCCATATCTTTCTTGCTATCATTTTTCCTTTTCTACTTGTTTCTTTAATATGTCTTTTATAATCTCCATTCCTATCTAAATTAAAATTCAAATATTTGAATTCCTGCACCTCCTCTAATTATTCCCTTATTTTTCCTTATTTATTAGTTTACTCCCCTATTCGATTTCTCTTTCCTTTTTCTCCCCCTCTCTCCAAACACCATTTTTTTTAAGCTAAAAATAATGCACTTTTTTGTGCACAGCTCCAGCTTCCTCCCCTCTAAAATTTTTTTTAACGTGTTTATCATATTCTGTAACGCCTCCTTATTATAAGCTATTAATCATCCGCATATGCTAACGACCATACATAGTCTAACTCCTCCTATTCCTCTTTTCTCTAATTCATTATCTATGTCCGCAATATATATATATAAATCGTGCTCCAAACTACAACTGTCTCACTCTAACTTATTGCATTATTTCAGAATTCTTCGAAAAAGAACAGATCTTACATATACGTAGCGCTGCAGCGAGTCGGAATGATAGATATCTTAATCTCTAAAATCTCGAACTTTAACGTTTAATATCTCGGTTCAAGAGGCACATTTTTTGCCAGATTCTTTCATTTTGAGTGAAAACGCGTCAGATGAATGTATTTTCATTAAGATTTTAGATGGAGATTTTATGTTATTTTAAATAACAAATAATGTGCGTGTGTTCGTGCGTGCGTGCGTGCATGCGTGCGTGCGTGCGTGCGTGCGTGCGTGCGTGGGTGTGTGTGTTTGTGTGTACCGGGTGTTCAAAATAAAGTTATAAATTTTTATCTCGGAAACATGACATTATTGAGAAAACATTATTAAGAAAAATTGTTTCAATAAAAGTTATGAAGGTTCAAAACGGTTTATTTACTGATTTTATCGGTTTGTGGCATCGTTAAAGTCAGGTCAAGGTCATATCGATTTTTTTAAATGGAATACTCTACTTTTGTTTCCAGAATCTAAGAACCGTCGAGAGCTTTCTCGATGTTATAAGAAAATGTTATAAGAAAATATTTTTATTAACTTTTTTAGTTATGATGCTTGAAAGTACCGTTACAACACCGTCGGCATTAGCATGACTCCGATCGATGGCTAAAACCTTGAATGTTTTTCAGGCTCATGTCCTGAATATCATTTGTCAAAATCAAAGCCATTAGAAATTGTACCTGTTTTTTTTTCATTTTTACGTAGAAATGTAATTTTGTAGTGTAAAATGGAAATAAAATAATGCAAAATGCACTGTTCAAGAAATATTTTAGTGCGTCAATTAAAATGATATACTCTGTGCGTGCGTGCGTGTATACATACATATACACAAGGTGAGTCATTTTAAATGATACACAAGTGAAATCGTAAAATATAAAAAATACGAAAAAATGTTTTAAATAAAAATTGCTCAGTTATTATTAGGGAGAAAGAAAGTGGTAACTTTAGATCTAGAGAAGAAAGTTATGTTAAAGTTATTTTAAGTGACACTTAAATTTTAAGTGATACATAAGTGTATAATATTATAAAATATAAAAGATATAGAAAAATGTTTTAGATAAAAGTTGTTCAATTATTATTAAGAGGAAAGAAAGTGGTGACTGATTATCTAAAGACATATTCAATTTTAAAATATCTTTAGTAGATTTGTAATTACAGTCATCTGTACTAACAAAATTTTAACCGAAACACCTAAAATAAAATATAAACAATCTATACTATAATACAATTATTACTGTGATATAATATTGGATAAAATTTGACTAACCTCACTTGAGCCGATGAATTGAGTATTTATGATTGAGTATTTATGGATATTCACTTTCCTACGATACGCATCTTTGAGACATCCTAAAAGGATATCGTAAGATATCATATTGTAGGATATCGTAGGAAAGTAGATCATAAATATTCGATTCATCGACTCAAGTAAGGTTAGTCAAATTTTATCCAATCATATTTTTATCGTATCACATACAAACACTATAGAATATCGCCTTTGTCAAATTGTCTCAGATAATTTGAGATATATCCTCAGCATAAAGTTTATTGTGTGGCTAGATCTAATCTAGATAAACTAGGACATTTCTGATTGAAAAGTAGGACACTAAGATTCAAAAGTAGAACAAAAAATAAGATGTTTTAAGTTAAATTATACTATAAGTTATATATTTGAACTTAAAAGTAAAAGAAGAACATTTAAAAATCCTAAGAACATAGAACGCTTGAATTAATTCTCACTGTTTTTTGCTAAAATATAAAACTCAGGTTTATTTCATCAAAATACTTAATATTTTATTCACAATATTGTCCATAGAAAGCTACAATCTTTTCCCACTTTTCGGGTAACAAATGGATTCCGCAGTAGAAAAATTCAGGTTCTTTTGAGGCAATTCAGTCATTGAGCCAATTTTTGATATCTTCGAAATGATTAAAATGCTCAGAAAGACCACGTTATATCGAAAAAAATGGTAATCTGAAGGAACAACTGATGAATAGGACGGATGGGATAAAATATCTCATCCAAATACCTCCAAGATTTCCTTCACTGATTCTGCAACATGTGGTCTAACGTTGTTATGAAGAAGAATAACTAACTCATGTCTTTGGCCTATTGCGGACATTTTTCTTTGAGTGCTCGATTCAAATTGAGTAATTGACGTCGGTAGTATTCAGCATTGATGGTTTGACTTGGTTACAGCAGCTCGTAGTACACTACATTAACTTGATCTCACCAAATGCATAGCATGACTTTCTTTCCTGTTTTGATGTTTATGTTGATAGTTTGCCGGGATCATGATTTCTTGCGTTTAGGGTTGTCGTAACGAATCCATTTTTCATTACCAGTCATAATTCGATGCCAGTCAAAAACGATTTCTATTTTTGTCTTTGAAACAGCAATTCACAAATGGCTAAACGTTTCGCAATGTCTCTTTCAATTCATGTGGGACTCTAACTTCTAGATCATTGCTTTTAAACGCTTTTGCTAATGGATTCATTGACATTTAATGTTTCCGACAACTCTTTGATCGTCTGACATAAATCTTGAAGCAATGCCTTCAATTCTCCATCTTAAAATTTTTTCGGCAGGCCAGAGCGCTCTTTGTCATTCACGTCAAAATCGTTGTTTTTGACTCTTCTAAAGCCATCTCTGCAAGTTGTTTCAGATAAAATATGCTTGCGTAAGCCTTTACTAGTAAACAATAATTTCCAGCAGCAGCAGATTTCTTGAGATTAAAACATGCTTTTCGCAAATGTTCTTTTTTTTTATACGAAACCCGATATTTTTAATGCGATAAAAAATTGTGTTTTTTGCATCCGTTTAAATGTTACATACTAATTTAATATTAAAACTTATTGATAGTACTAGTACTTTCATATACATCAGCAGTCACTTTTGGCTAAGTTGAAGTACTGATCTCTCTTGGTCAACAGCAAGAATTAATTCAAGCACCTAAAAATATTTAGTATTAGCAAAAACATAGCTTTAATATAATATAATAATAACTAATAATTTTCCAATTTTATTATAGATACATAGTAATCATTATCATGTATTTTATTTGCGATGAACTTAAAACTCCTGAGTTCTCGCCTTGACCGACTCAGAGAATAGAGATAAGAACTCTCTGTGTTGATAGTGGCGACACAGAATCAGACGGCGGTCTGGTCAAACCGGTCAAAATCGGTAGTCACACAAGCACGAGCACATGTACTGTCGCGCACTGTCGGTGCGCTGAAGACGCTATAGCACCTCGCCATGATAAATAATTGAACTTACAGGCGTGGAAAAGTGACGTTTTGATGACGAAATTTATATTGCATGCCATTTTTTTCGTTATTATTTGCTCAATTGTAAAAATGTGACTTGTCTTGTACTTATCAAAGTCGTTATTATCGACGAAAACTAAAATTATTTTGAAATTTTATATGTAAAAGCATATTTTTCACTCGTTTTAACAGCTCAGATCGTGTCTCTGCCCGATATAGGTTCACTTGCTTTTTATGACCATTTACTGATTGTCAAAAGAGGAAAGAACAGTTTTCTTCGATTTTTATAAATGGCGTAACATAAATTAATGTGTCATTCCTCGCTTCTGATTCCTCGTCACGATTCCAACATGGCGATTACTCAGAAGCCTCAATAATTTCTGCCCTCCCCCCTCTCCCTCCCCCTTCCCATTCCTCCTTCCCTCTCCTTATTTCTTTCTCCTTCATTATTCATCTCTCCCCGTTTCCTTCTCTCTCTCTCTCTCTCTCTCTCTCTCTCTCTCTCTCTCTCTCAAAATGAGTACACCCAAATACGTTAAAAACCCGGCCAGATGTCCCCAGGCGTTAAAAAAAAAAAAATACATGTCCGGAAAAAACTGAACGTCTGGTCATTCTATTCATGTGTCACAGTGAGAGACTTAACTTCCGACCCTCTCGCTCGTTTCCAAAAGTAGTACAAAAAAGACTACACATGACTGAAAGTCGACTTCGGACGCTTTCAGACGTCCGAAAAAAAAGAGTACATGTCTTCTCAAAAAAAGTACGAATGGGAAAAAAAGTACGGATGTATGTGGAAATATTGTATCACACGTAACAAAATTGAAAATATGCTTCATATCTTATATAATTATAGTTCACTGATTACAAAATAGTTATTATATTTACTTTTACTTGCCCTTATACAGTATAACAAGGGAATTGTTTCACAACTGTCCGATTTGATTCTTTATAAAATATGTTGTTAAACATAAAAATCTAAGAGACAGGTATTTTTTTTATAAATGCGCTAATGTTTAAGGGATGAAACACCTCTTTGAAAAAAAAAACGGCATTTTTCAAGCTGAATATTGTTAGAAATATAAAAAAAATGGAAAAAAAATGGAAAAAAATTGTTTAACAAAGTAGTTTTAAAAATATTTTAAAGTTGTGAACAAAAAAATTTTTAAATTTTTTTTTGTTTGACGAAATATTCTCACCTCCCCCCCCGCACAATTATCTCAAATTTTTCAATTTTTTTTTACTAAAGATTTTTTTTTCCAAACCATGTATAAAGTTACAACATATTATTTTTGAGAATTAATTATAAACTCTTCAATACATACGCTATTTGTGCTCATGTGCATAAGTAATTTTCGTCGAAACAATAAGTACATAAATCGATGAAGAAGAAAATTAATATTTCTAGATATTATAGATGATTGATATTACAGATTATAAATAACATTAATAATAAAGGATATGATAGTTTTCATTCTTTCCTAAGTGAATAAAACTTTTGTTTTTTATTCTCTGTATTATACATTATTTCTTTATAACATCTTAATATTATTCTCTTAAAGTTATTTTTTAATGATCTTTGCTCTTGATCTTTTGCTTCAACGTTCAATAACTTGGTGAAAAAAAATCATAAAATACTCAATAAAAAAGCAAATTAAAGATTTATTTTTTCGATTACTGTAAAACTCATTTTTGTGTGATTTTTACTTCACATAGATCTTTGTAAAATTTGTACAAAATGTTCAGATTTGATAGGTATCTGTTTGTATTCGTATAACTCCATAAAGGATCAGTCAAATTAAAATATCAATTGCCTTCAAAAGTAGAGATTTCAACTTTCAAAATACTTTTTTAAAAATCTCGTTACGATTATTTTTGACGAAGTTATTCTTGAAGTTAAAGGATTATTTAGAATTAGCGTTAAAAAGACCAAATCAAAGTTTACGTATCTCTGCGAAAAATGATTACGAAGCGATGGAATAAGCGTTTTAAAGCCAACTTTCGGATGAAATATCAATTACCGATTTCAAAGGTAGAGATTAAAACTTTCAAACTTCTTTTTTTGTTTTTCACTATGATTTTTCCTCGAATTACGGTGTTCTGAATATTGCGCAATTTTGAGCATGTTCGAAAATGTTCCCTATTTTTTTTTGAGTAGTGTATAAACAAATTAAAAAGTATTAATACACATATACATACTATACATATATAACAATAGTATAATTAAAAATAAATTAGTAACTATTATAATGAAACAAATATACTTTTGTTTTACTAAAATGTTATTTGTTTCATTAATGAATATTGAATTAACAAGATTTTCAATTTGAATTTATAATACTATTGATAGAAAATCATTTTTCTTATGTAAAAATAAAAAATAATTGAAATACATTGCATTGCAATGCACATTTTCATAGAAATTAATATTTTGTAGGCTCTTATTAGTCATTTTGAGGAGAAAGCGGTACATATTCTTTGTGATGTAGTTACGCAACATATCGAAGCAACAAAGATGTTACAAGCTAATGATGATAGCAACAGCAACGAAAGTTGGTGGAAGTTACGGGAATCCTCTATTTTGGCATTGAGTCTTTCTAAGAATTGTGTCATTGAAAAACAGCAAGCTGGAACATTGCAGTTCGATATTATTAGATTTCTAGATATAGTTGTTTTGGGAATGTTAAAAGATTCGGGTAATTAGTTGTATATATATATGTGTATATATATATATATATATATATATATGTATGTGTGCGTGCGTGCGTGCGCTATTTGAACATAACTTCTGTTTAAATTCTTGAAAAACAAAATAACCACATCAAATTATTCGTCTTGATTCTTTATTAAAAAAAAAAATGTGAAAAAAGCTTCAAGTTTTTGCTTCTAAAAAATTTTTTGTTTCGAAAAATCTAATTGAAATAAATAAATTTTCATTATAAAAAGAATGACCATGTATGAATAAATCGAATAAAGTAAAGAACGCCGAATGGTCTAAGTTAGATGTTACGAATATATTTAATCAATTTTTTGTTCCAAATGGGATTGCGCGTCGATAATTATCGGACTTTCACAATCATTATGAAATCCTTCCCCTTTAAATAAAACCCCTAAAAAACCGTTTTTTAGGGATTTTATTTAGAGGAGGTTATTAAATGTTTCATAATGATTGTGTTGAAAATTCTTTATTCGATTTATTCATACACGATCGTTCTTCTTATAATGTTTAAACACGCGGTCTAAATAACACGTTCCTCTATACATATTGGTTATTACGAGGCCTCAGTATATTTCCGAAGCCTCAGTATATTTCCGAAGCCTCAGTGGTCGAGTTGGCTAAGACATTCTTCACGGCAAGTTGAGAGGTCCCAGGTTCGAACCCTGGCTGAGGTAATACTTTTCGCAATAAATTTCTTTTCGTTTTTTAGGGGTTTTATTTAGAGGAAGTTATTAAATAATTACGTTGAAAGTCTGATTATCGGCACGCAATCATATTTTGAACAAAAAAATTGATTAAATATATTCGTAACATTTAACTTTAATTATTTGGCGTTCTTTAAATAAATTTTCGTCAAGATCGACATTTTCAATTTTTATAAAAAAAGTTCTTTAATATTCTTAAATAATATAAATATAAAGAATTTAAGCCATATTTGATTACGGTCAAATTTTTGTTCTACTTTTTTTTAATTTTTCAAAATCTTATCTATTTATATCTACTTACTTAAATCTATTTATTGGGAGTACAAATAAGTTTCCGCCGTTTTTTATCAAAAATTAAGCATTTATTGTGAAAGAACGGTACATAATGTTTTATTCAAAGTAATGGCCATCGCTAGCCACTACTTTTTCTCATCTTTCTGGCAGCATGTGGATACCGCGTCGGAAGAACGCTTCATCTTTTGAGGCTATCCAATCATTGATACAATTTTTGGTATCTTCATATGATGTGAAGTGCTGCTCAGACAGGCCATGCGTCATCGATCGGAACAAGTAGTGATCGGAAGGAGCAATGTCTGGAGAATACGGCGGATGGGATAGAACTTCCCATTTGAGTGTTTCTAAGTAGGTTTGACCGGCGCCGCAACATGTGGTCGAGCATTATGCAGGAGAATAATTTTGTGCCTTTTCATGCCTGGAGTAGTAGTGGGCGCGTTTTTCCTTGAGTGCTCGGCTCAATCTCATCAATTGTGTTCGGTAGAGAGCCCCAGTAATGGTCTCGTTCGATTTGAGCAACTCATAATACACGACACCAAGCTGATCCCATCAAATACACAACATGAGTTTTTTTCCATGAATATTCGGCTTGGCTGTCGATGTTGAAGCATGACCAGGTGGTCCCCATAATTTCCTCTTCTTTGGGTTACCATAATGGATCCATTTTTCATCATCAGTGACTATACGATGCAAAAAACCCTTTCATTTATGCCTGGCAAGCAGCATTTCACATGTGAAAAATCGGCGTTTAATGTTTCTCGGCTTTAGTTCATATGAACCCCTTGCTTTTGAATCCCATTCCCAATGATTTCAAATGTGAAATTGTTTGTTGAGTCACTCCTAATGTAAGTGCAAGTTCTTTTTGCGTTTGGCACGAATCTTCATCCAATAATGCTTCCAATTCCGCGTCTTCGTACACTTTCGGCCTTCCGCTACGTTCTTTAGTTTCGACGTCAAATTCACGTTCTTAAACTTTTGAAACCACTCACGACAACTTCTCTCACTTAAAGCAGCATCACTATATGCTTCTACAAGCAATCTATGAGCCTCAGCTGCAGATTTCTTCAAATTAAGGGAGTAAATCAAAAGTTCCCGCAAATGACGCTTATTCGGCTCAAAACTTAACATTTTCGTACAAAAAAAAATATATGATGCTGATACAAAATCGCTAATATTTCAAGGTTATGATGTTGCCGGATGTCCAATCTTACGATATGTCGTTTTACATCAATTTTAATTATAGTTTATTAGTGGCGCCGTCTTTTGCAAACGGCGGAAACTTATTTGTACTCCCAATATTGATTTTTAATCTACTGCTGAGTTATAATACATAAATCATTATTTCACAGATACTAGAGAATATATTTTTAATTTCACAATTATTTAGAGAACACAAATTTATAAGAATATTATTTATATAAAATAACATCTTTTAGAATATGTAAAGAAATTTATTAATAAAAATCATTTTTATATGAAGGTTTTATATAAAGATCATTTCCATAATGGATCATTGAAAAACTTTTTCATAAAAGTTAAAAATGTCGAGCTTGAAAATCGATTTTTAATTAGATTTTTTTGAATAGAAATAAAAACTTGAAATTTTTTTCATATTTTTTTCCTAATAAGAATTTCAAGACGAATAAATTGATATGATTATTTTTTGTTTTTTAATAATTTAAACAGAAGTTATGTTCAACTAAAAGTTTATGAAATAAAATAAATTGAAAATATTAAAAAATTCATATCTAAAAAACTAATGGAGATAAAAATTAAAAAAAATAACTGAATACATATTTCATTGTAAGGAATATATTTTAAAAATTAAGTAAAAAAGATCGGTAGGAGTCGGAGAAGTCCGATTTGTCAAAGAATACATATAGTGAGGTATACAATTTGCATCCCTCAAGAAAATGTATAAACTATAAATTATATGAAAAACTTATATATATATATAAGTTGTGTGACTTCGAGAAGGGGGGAGCATTATATAGTGCATAAATTTTTTTTATAGGCACTAAAAAAATTTCAAATTAACCATTCTTTCAAAATTATTCATTCTTTTAAATGGAATTATTTATATAATTTGAATGTTTTTACATAATATAATTCCTCTGTTCTGTATACAAAAGTATTTAGATAAAGATATCGAAAAACTAATAGTTTACGAAATATTTTATACTTTATCCCGGCACATATTGACATAAAATATTAAATATTATATCTCTTAAAATATTAATTTTTAATAATGGTATCTTAATACTTTTATGAATAATAAGATGAATCAAATAGTGTAAAAAAAACATATATAGTTACCTATTTTAAAAAATTATCCATTTTGTCCGCATATTTTTTAAAAGCAATTATGTTTCTTTAATTCATCTTATTATTCTATATAGAAGTATTAAGGTACGATTATAAAAAAATTAATGTTTTACGAAATATTTTATTCAATACGTGCCGAAATAAAGTATAAAATGTCTCATAAACTATTGGTTTTTCGGTATCTTAATATTTTTATATATAGATTATATTGTTAATAGTTAGAGGAATCATTATTGTATAAAACAGTCATATAATTCTATTAAAAAAAACATGAGATTGACATTTTTTTAACACTTTCACTTATAAAAAAATTTATGTAATGGCTATCGAAGTGCAATTTTTGTATATGATAATTTTTCATGTAACTTAAGCTTATTCTACAATGTGCTCTTTATTTCCTATTTAACGAGATAAAAAACAAAAAAAAACAAGATATAAAAAATAGTAAAAAGCAAGAAACAGGAAACAAAATGCACATTGTAGAACAGGCTTTATAGGTAAATTTTTCGAAGTATGCAAGTTGTATACCTCACTCTGTATATGTATATGCACGCGCGCACACAAGGTGATCCAGAATATATGGGACTATTTTTATATGCAGATAGAACGGATTAAATTAAATCAAAAAGTCCTGTACAAATAATAAAATTAACTTTTACAATTTTCAATAGTTATTAATTATTTAAAATTGTTGTATTAGTCTACTACCAAATGCAAGCACATGATGAGCGGCGAAATGCAGCCGTCCAAGTTACTAGGCAGTCTAGATACGCGGAACTGTTTATTATTAATTAGCAATTCTTCGCAACCTTGATCACTTGGGCGGGCTGCATCCAGTAATGCAGCATTTGAGTCCGGGATTCGGACACGCCGCGTTTGGCACGGCTCGGAGCATTCAGAGCAACTGAGCGCGATAAGATACTGAGATACGTTCATCCTTCTCGTGTTCGGCAACTTTCGTCGTCGAGTACGATTCGAATGTGCATCACTGACTGCGTCTCATCATTCGCCGTGCGCTTGCATTCGGCAGTAAGCCAAGCTAATATTGTTAATAATTTTTAATAATTAATAATTTGTTAACTATTGCAAACATTGAAAAATTGTACAGGATTTTCGATTCTGTTCTATTTGTATATGAAAATAATCCTGTATATAAAAATAATAAGGATAATTTTAGTTTAATCTTAACAGACAAATATTTCGAAAATATATAATATTACCAAAAAATATTCTAAATAAAAGTTGTATGATATAGAGGAGAACGTTCAATGATAATTATACAACTCTTTGAAATGTTTTTTGATACAATTGCATATTTTGAAATATTTGTCTGTTAAAATTAAAATGAATCATTTTGTATGTAATAATTTATTAGGTTTCGACATATTTACGAAATGGAAGCCTAATAAATTGTTATTTATTATCTCAGGATCGCCCCCGTTGCTTCTTGGTCGTTGCTTATGTCTCGGTGGACGATACGCCAAGATAATGCCACCTGAAGTAAGTTCCCGATTTCTGGAAGCGACAGTTAATGGTTTACAGGAAAATCAACCACCTTGTATACGCATTAGTGCTGTTAAGGCAATATATTGGTTTAGCGAAGCGTCAACTGGAAAAGATCCTGTTATCAACATAATACGTTGTCATATGCCCAACATTTTTCAAGGGTTGTTTAATCTAGTTAGTCAACCTAGCACAGACGTTTTGACTTTGGTCATGGAGACATTTCAAATGCTAATTTGGGTAATGCCGATGCTCTTCTATCGTACATATATTTTTCTTGCAATGCATTTCTATTTAAGTTATTTGAATCTTATTTGTCTTACAGCAACATAAAGAATTTACAGCATCAGTGGAAAACAAGATTTGTCCTTTGACAATTGCAGTATTTGTAAAGTTTCATAGCGATCCAGCAATCTTAGACATATGCCAGGACATATTTAAGGACTTGACACAGAATCCGAGTTGCATCGAACCTTTGCAAACTCGTATAATATCGACTTTAACAAGCATGATGATAATTCCTATAAATAAATCAAAGGATGGTATAAATGGTATGCTCTTCTTTTTTCTTTTTCTTTTTTCCGTTCAATTTAATCGTTCAATTTAACCGAGCCATTAGCTTTTTGTTTTTTTTGTCAGAGGGATCTCGAGCTGTAGCGTTGGATGTGTTGAAAGTTCTGGTGCAATATTCGCCGACGCCTCTGAGTAACACTTTGGTGGAGACTGCTTTTCCGACTGCCTGCCATTGTATTCTCAATTCGGAAGACCACGCGACGCTGCAGAGTGGCGGGGAACTTATACGCACGTATTTATCCGTGGCAGCGCAGCAGATTATCATTCATCGAGACAACGAAGGCCAAACTGGATTACAGTACATACTGCAGATAATCGCTCAGCTCTTAAATCCGCAGGTGACATTGCTGTCTTATCCGCTAGCTTATTTAATTTATCGAAAAATTAGATACACTAGTCGCTAGGAACTAGTTATATATATATATGTGGAATAATTTCAGTCGAGCGAATTCACTGCCACTTTTGTTGGGCGTTTGGTCACAACACTGATTCGAAATGTAGGGGACAGTCTGGGTGAGAATCTCGACTTGCTGTTGAAAGCGGTGCTGAGCAAGATGCAGAGCGCAGAGACGTTGATCGTGATGCAAAGTTTGCTAATGATTTATGCGTATCTTATAAATACGCAGTTTAACGCTGTGCTAAATTTTCTCTCAACTGTGCCTGGGCCAACGGGACAGAGTGCACTTGCGTTTGTACTGTCTGAGTGGGTCAGTAGGCAGCACTTATTCCTCGGTAGATATGATCGCAAAGTCGCGACAATCGCATTGTGTAAGATCATGGAATACGGAGTCACTCACGGAGACAGTAGATTGGATGAAATTGCGGTGAAGGGAGATATGATCATCTCAGGTTTGTAACGTTCTTAGATTAACGTTCGACAAATATTATTTATAGAGAATTATTAGATCAATCGAAATAAACGCGCAATTATTACAGCGCCGATTCCTAAAGGTCGATTAATTTGTTAATTGTTCTTAGACTATTTTGATTACATAAAAAAGTTAAGTAAATTAACGAATATATGGTGAAGTGAATTTTTTCCATAGATCTGATATGTATACATGGATATGCCTTGTTATAATCAGAGAAAATCAAATTGATAGAACGAGAGAGTATAAGGCGGAATTCATAAACGTTGCTCAAGATTCGAGATGGTCTTAAATTGTGAAATGTCATGAATCAGAGATCATATCAATCAGAGAATATATCAGAGTATTAGCATCTTAAGATATTGCTTGAGATTGTCTTGAGGTTAAGAACGGATTGGATTCCAGCCTATAATTTCTTCTATTCTTCTGAGAATGAGACTGCACAAGCGCAATCATAATATTAAATAAAACATGTAAATAATCGATTATATAAAATCGACATCAGTCTTTACAGCTGTTAAATGGATAATTAGGAAGATTCAGTATTAAAGAAATTAAGAATTAAATGGAATTGAAAAGATATCTTTCGCGTAAAAAAGAAGTAAGAGAAAATATAAAAAAGCAATTCATAATGCATTATGAGAAAAATATAAGTTTACAGATATGCATAAACATGCATAAACTTTGATTAATTTTATTACATTATAAGTCATAATCGTTCATTAAATACTTACGAATGAAAGGAAATATTGTTATTTTTCCTTCAATACATCACATAGCGCACATCGTCTTACATTTTTGCAAAATTTAGTCAATTATAACGAATTGATTAAAACGTCATTGCGTGACATATTTGTGAAACTATTGGTCATTTTTCATATGTTATATTTCGAGTATATGCGTCATTTAGTGCAAGGAAGGATAGAAGGTACAACGCATTTACTGTCTTTTTCTATATAATGGAAAGACGTATCCATGTATATAAAATCTATGATTTTTTCGTTCATGAGTATAAAATTGAAGTTTTGATTTTCACAAAAACTAAACAAATTTAAAAATTTTCAAAAAACAAAGGAAGATTTCTTGTCTTCATACCATTCATTTGTATGAATATAGTAATCTTTATCCGGACATAAAATAAATATAAGAACGAAGTTTTAAGCCTGAATTAATATTTTGAGGAATTAAAAAAAAATTAAAACTCATTCCTAATTCTTGCGGAAATTTTATATTTACTACTTATTTATCACATAATATTTTACATTTATCTTTTTTTATAACATTAATAATGATGAAAGTGGAAAAGAAAATTTATTTAAAGTATAAAGTAATTTTTTACTTTTTATTTATGAAATTCTGTAACAAAAATTCTTTGCAAATATTAATTAAATTCTTATATTTCTTGATTTTTGTTTGATTTTACGTGGGAAAAATTGTTCACTCTACTCTATATATATATATAGAGAGTGAACAATTTATATATATATATGTATTTATATATATACCCAGATAGCAAAGTGTAAAAAGCAGATTTTTCAAATATCTGCTACACACTATGCCAACAAAATAACAACAGAATTAGATGTACATAATGTTATTGACAAACTACTAGAAAAAACGTAACAAAATCGGCAAGATCTACTTAGTTTCTGCCAATAATTTGCCTTCACATTATATCGAGAGGCGATGTTAATAGAACACAAGTCTAATGCAGACACAGTTGATGGCAGACTGCCGTCATTTTCTCGCTTGCTGACAGTTCTGCTAGAAGCATAAACAGAACTTATAGTAATGGAAGAGGAATAGCCTATCTAACCAATGAGTGGAAAGTGTGAGCAAGATTGAGAGACATAAACATAACTTTTCTTCTTTCTGCGCATGTACCAAGTGAGGCGCGGCGTTTTAATCACCACGAGTTCTCTCTTTAACTTACTTTACTTACTTTATTATTTACTTTAACTTACTTTTTAAAACATAACATAATTGCAAATTGTACATTAAGGCTTCTGACTCAGCCAAGAATTCTGTGTTGACTGTGGCGACACAGAATCAGACGGTGATCTGGCGAAACCGATAGCCACACTTAAGCACGAGTCCGTGTGCTCACCTGCGGCATGCCGAGAGTGAACGAGACAACGAGCTCCTTCTCACACCAATCATTTGTTTCAAGCGATCGAAAATGCTTTCCTGGCAATTTCGGTCCCAGGCATCAATAAGGGACAGGGGGCATTCTAAATAACATATCAGTTTTAATAAATTATAGTAATAGTGTACTCTTCCCCTTAATCCAGAATAGTAAATCATGTTAAAAAACGCAACAATTTACGAGATATTTAATTGTTTACGATTTTTCATGCACGTATAGTATACTCCTCTTTCATAAACTCAAGTAACAAGAGTTCAGTAGAAATTTTCGATAAAATTTTATTGGAAAAAAATTATAAATCAGCATTTCTTTTCACGAAAGTCTCGAAAGGCCATCAGAAAAGAAATGTATATGTTTGAGACTCAAAACTTATGAAGAAAATATGCAAATAGTTGCAAAAAATATTTTTCGCTTATAAAATGAAAGATATTGATTGTGTGAAAAAAAGTTCGATATGAAAAATGTATTAGGTGTACAACTTTGCTTCCGCCGTTTTCCTATAGATGGCTTTAGCGGTAAGTGGTGGTCGAAATAAATAGATCATAGACGTCATACAATAAACTTGGGCATCTGTCAACATAACCCCATAGAAACATTAGTCGATTTGTGTCTGCATCATAAAGTTAGTCTCGATTGAAAATGTCAGTTTACGAGCCAAATTCTTGTCATTTGCGGGAGGTTTTAATTTTTTGCTTCAATATGAAGAAATCTGCGGCTGAGGCTCATCGAATGCTCTCAAATACTTATGGTGAGGCCGCTATTAGTGAAAGAATGTGTCATGAGTGGTTTCAACGCTTCAAGAACGGTGATTTTGACGTCCAAGGTCATGCTCTGTATTTGGTGGGGCCAGCTCGGCGTAGTGTATTATGAACTGTTAAAACCGACTGAAATAATCACAGGCGATCGGTATCGAACGCAATTGATGCGTTTGAGCCGAGCATTGAAAGACAAACGGCCGCAATACAACGAGAGACGCGATAAAGTGATTTTGCAGCATGACAATACTCGACCCCATGTTGCGAAAGTGGTCAAGACATACTTGGAAATGTTGAAATGGGAAGTCCTACCCCACCCGCCATATTCTCCAGACGTTGCTCTCTCTGACTGTCACTTGTTTCGATCAATGGCACATGGCCTGGCTGATCAGCACTTCCGGTCTTATGAAGAAGTAAAAAATTGGATCGATTCGTGGATAGCCTCAAAAGATGAC
>NW_017259569.1:35596-36197 GCF_001594045.1 Atta colombica | reverse complement strand
TATATATATTATATATATTATATATATTATATATAAGTAAAAAATAACTAAATCAAACAATATTATATACAGTTTATCTTTTTATGTACATACCTTTTTCTTTTTTGACATGATAAATAAATGCTTTTACTCTTTAAAATTCTATTAGTGACTGTAAGAGGTTAGTTGCTGTAAGAATCTTTTTCCGTGAAATGTTTTGAGCATAAATAAGTGGTAGTTTTGATCACAAAATTTCCACCAAAATTATAAAACTCTAACCATTTTTTTCTTATTTGCATATCTTTTGGAAATCTGTAAGAATTGGAAAGTGATTTTACTTAACTTAAAATATGCGAATAGAATACAATATTTATTGACAATTACGAGTTGTGTAATACTTACTTGTGGTAAAACACTGTTTTGTCACGATTACAACACAACATGCAATATTGAATCATTTTATGTAAGTTATAATAAAATCGTGCTTATATTTAGATATGACTACGTATTGGCATCTGAAAATTTCAATGCGCTAAATCATGCGCAGAAAGAAGAAAAGAGTAAAACAGAAATATAATTTCTGTCTTTCAGTCTTGTTCACAACTCGACGCCCGTATTCCCC
>NW_017259569.1:31567-35496 GCF_001594045.1 Atta colombica | reverse complement strand
TATATATATATACATACATACATACATACATAGGGTGCGTCACCAAAATCCGGACAAATTTCAATTAAAATTTTTCGCTATATTATGCCTCCGCTAGAAGTTGTTGTTGGCATCCGAGAACCTAATGTTTTTAGTAAACAATCATATTCTCAAAATGGCCGCAATGTTGAAATCGGAGTGCGGAGTATAATTGAAAAGCCGCGATCGGAGGCCTTCGCGCTGGGCGCAACGGAAATAATTCGATTCTTTAGATACTCGAGATCAACCATTTATGACGTGGCAAAATATACAGCTTTAGAATAATCCAACGAAGGTTCCAGTATACCAGCGAGGAAGCGTCACTCGAAAGAACATACCGCGAGGATCTCCGCAGTCGTTAAAAGGGGATCAAGCGCTGATTTCCATGGGATGATCCAATTTGTTGCGCGTTTGTGATGGATGAAGTCATAGATGAAAACTGTGGCGTCCGGAAGGCCATATGTTTTTCAGCAGAACAGTGCACCGGCTCATACGAGTCATTTGATTCAAAATTGACAATATTGATATGTTTTGGTTCAAGGAATTCTGGCCTTCCAACAGTCCAGATTTAAATCCTTTAGATTATTATGTATGGAGCGTAATTAAAAGAGTCATAAACAAGTCTCGGCAATGTGACATCATGAAGGACCGTTATTGAGGCAGCATTCGTCGGTATGCACAGTACATTACAGCGTACGTGCGAACGCTTCAGACGAGAAGCCATCATTCAAGTTAATGGGAGATATATCGAATAATTGTGCTCTACAGGAATCCTTCAAATATCATGTAAAAGGATTTTTTGTAATATTTAATTTTTCATTAAAAACATTTTATTTAAAGAAATTATTCGATTTGTCCGAATTTGGTGTGATGCACCCTGTATACACACATACACACACACGCGCGCGCGCGCGCGCACGCACGCACACACAAATATATATACATACATATATGGGGCATTCTCTGTCAAATCGGTCACCTCTGCTTATTTCAATTTTTGAGATAAAATTTTTTAAAAGGGCTTAAAAGTTTTATTGAAACACATGTGTACGTTTATTCACGATATCATTAATTTGTTCAATGTCTTTCATTCCACCATTTTAATCCGCCATTTTGAATTTTTTAAAACCATGCGGCACCGAGAAATAGACATTTCAAGGAAAATTTTGAGCTCTTTCGAAAATTGAAATTGGCAAGGAGTAGCAGATTTGACAGAGAATGCCCCATATATCTATATACAGGATGTTCAAAAAGTCGGATTTACTCGGAAGAATGTAGTTTTTGAAAAAAATGTTTCAGATAAAAATTGTAAGATATAAACAGATTTATTTATAAATCTTGTCAGTTTGACCTTTACCTTGGGTAGCGTCATCAAGATCAGGTCAAGGTCAAATCGATTTTTTTAACAAGATACTCTCTTTTTGATTCCAGAATAATAGTCACTGTTAAGGGCTTTTCAAAATACTAATAAAGTAATTTTTCATTAAGCAATTTTCGAGTTATGAGCCTGGAAAGTTACAGTATCGTCGGCATTAGCATTATCGAAGATATACCGCGTGGAGGTTGCCCAATCGGATTTACACCTTGTATGTATGTATGTATGTATGTATGTATGTATGTATGTATGTATGTATAGTGCTTGTTCTGAAAAGTTCTTAATCATTATTTGATTAGTCCAAACTAAAATTAGTTTATCTTGCCAAGTGGATAAATCCATCTTGTCTTCACTAACTGGATAAATCAATCCTACTTTTATCAGTAAAATAATGTCAAGAACTTTTCAAAACGAGCGCACGCGCATACACATACCGACCCACTTACTCATCCACCATTCATCCACCCATTTACTCATCCACACACACACACACGCGCGCGCGCGCGCGCACATGCACACGCACCCTCACCCCCACACACACATACGCACACACACAAGGTGTAAATTCGATCGGGTAATCTCCACGTGGTACATTTTTGATAATGCTAAAGACAGCAGTACTGTAACTGTCTAAGCTCATAACATAACTCGAAAATTACTTAACCGAAAAATTACTTTATTATAAAATTTTGAAAAGCTCTTGACACTGGCTATTAGATTCTGAAATTAAAAATAGAGTATTCCATTAAAAAAAAATCGTGACCTTGATCTGACTTTGGCGATGCTACTCAAGGTCAAACTGAGATCTGTAAATAGATCTTTTGATATCTTACAACTTTTGTCTGAAACATTTCTTTCAAAAACATCTTCCCGAATAAATCCGAGGCTTTCATCTTTTTATAAAAGAGTGTTCTAAAAAGATCAGGACATGTGAATATCTCGGAAAATATAAGTTTGACAGAAGTGTTTCAGACAAAAATTGTAGGGTTCAAAAAGATCTAATTATTGATTTTACCAGTTGATCTTGGGGTAGCATCGCCAAGTCACATTGATTTTTTAAAATTGAACACCTTACTTTTGATTCCAGAAGCTAATAGCTGGTATCAAGAGCTTTTCAAAACACTAATAAAATTATTTTTCATAAAATACTTTTCGAGTTACAAGGTTTGAAAGTTACAGTAATCCGATAATCAAAATAATTCCATACCGCCGGCATTAACATTACGCAAGGTATTCGGCTGATAGCTAAAACCTCTTGAATGTTGTTTAAGATCATGTCCTGGATAACATTTGTTAAGATCAAGGTCATTGGAGATTGTTTCTCTTATTTTCATTTTTGCAATGAAAATTCATTTTTATGTAAAAATGAAAATAAGAAGCCTATTCTGTAACGACTGCAACGATATCGTTGTCATTATGCAAATTTTGTATACAATAAAAAAGCTGCGCAACGACAATTTAATGATATCGTTAAGAGTTACAGAATAGGCCCCTAAGAGAAAGAATTTCCAATGACTTGATCTTAACGAAAGTTATCCAGGACATCCTGAACAATATTATATTAATTAGACTGACAAAAAAATATATATTTTATAATTGGTCTCTCAGCTTAAAAGCGTCTATTTCATGCCAAACCTCTAAATTTTTATCCAGAAATATTAAGATTTAGAGGTCGCTAGTGAATGATTTTTAAATCAAAATTTCGATTTTCCTTAATATATGCTTGATTTAATGCAAGAAGGCTTAATCCGGATTTTTTTTGCAATTTTCTCCAAAACGAAATAAAAATGAGTATATCTCTACAGAACTTTTTTTCTCCACGCAAAGCGTAGAAAGTCGTGACTATACAAGATGTTTCAGAAATAGTTGGCCAAATTTTAAGCATATTCCACTTGTAAGGATGAAAAAAAGTCTAAAGTATAAACATGTATTTCGAAAACGCTTCATTTCCAAATTATAAATATTTTTTTATTTTATACTTATACCTATATTTTATTTTATACTTATATTTATATTTTATTTTATACTTATATCTATATTTTCATTATAAAAATTGCTGGAAATGATTTTCTTCCGCATCGATGCAAAATTTTTGAACGTCTTCGATAATGCGACGTCGATGCAAAGCAACGGAAGGACATCATTTCCAGCAATTTCTGTAATGAAAATATAGATATAAATATAAAAAATATAGAAATAAATATAAAAATAAAAAATAGATACAAGTATAAAATAAAATACAGACTAATAAATAAGTAAAATAGTTTATATTGCATTATATTATTTAATAGTTTGTGATACATTTTGTTTGTGATCTTTTTCCATAGGAAATAGTATTTTACCCGTATATAGAGGGAAGATGCCACTTTTGCAGAGTATGACATATCAATTTTTTTTAATGAATATCAATATATCAAAAATTTAATTCATTGATTTGTATGAATAAAAGAAGGTTGCTAAAACTATAAATAATTTTTCGTTCATTAATTCAATAATTTTAAGAAGTTATTCAAGAATAAAGGCTTAAGTGTCTTCC
>NW_017259569.1:30588-31299 GCF_001594045.1 Atta colombica | reverse complement strand
ATATATATATATATATCTTTAAATGCAATTTTTTAATAATTTTTTAACACAAATTGTGTAAGAAAATAAATAATAAAGAATTGCATTATTTGAAATGCCGAAGACGGTCCGAATACGACCAATTCCTCCCCTACGATGTGCTGTGTCATACTGCAACAACGAAACCACAATTATTCAGTAAGAAATTAATTTAATATTATTCAGTAAGAAATTTATTTTAAAAATGAGCAAAAGAAACATGTACAAAAACGTGTTTTATACCTTTGTATAAAAGCGCAACAATTAAAACATCAGAAAAATTGTTCTTTTATGTGTCTTAAGCTGAAAATGTGAAAAAAAAGTGATTTAAATTGCACATCATGTTGATGAATCAGGAAAATGGAATTATTTTTGTTGTGAAGATTATTTCAATGTATGTTATATAAAATATATATTTTATGCTTCTTAATTATAGCAATTATAAAAATATTAATCGTGTTCATGTAAAAATATCCAACATAACTAAAATGTAGGCTAAAACATTTAATGAAAGGTATTTTGGGATTTTGTAAAATTATTTTAAAATTATAATTTATAATTTATAATTAATAAAAAAACATGTTTTTAATATGTAATGCCATTTTTTTAATGTTTATAACTTTACATTAATAAAATTTATCAGAATAATTTGCTTTGTCAATTTTCAAACATTTTTTCTTTTGCAAATGTTAT
>NW_017259569.1:24623-30215 GCF_001594045.1 Atta colombica | reverse complement strand
ATATATATATATAAACTTTTATCTTGGATTTATTTTACTTTGTATTTTTAAAGTTGCAAATAACTATTCTATAAGGATATTCGAACGACTGTTTATTGAATTATTACTTTTATGAAATAAAAATTTAGTTATTTTTTTTTAAACTATTACTCTCAAATATTTTAATTTTCTGATGTTGCACATTCAGGCACTCTATGTGTTGAACTATTTCTTTTTCTTCGTCGACAGATTACAATATAATCTTTTTGTCGAACTCTGTTTTCAGAGAGAGGGCAGATTTTTTTTCTTTTACAAATAAAACCTTCCTGTTTGATGCTGACATAACCTATAGGTTATACTCTGTTATAGCGAAGTCAGTACTTTTTTCTTGATGATCTATGATAGATACATTAATATTTATCTATGCTTAGATAAAGAATAAAATTGAAAAAAATTACCACGGTAATAATAAAAATATACTTACAAAGTTGGTTTTATTCCTCGAACTTCTAGAGTATTATATCACTCGTCACAACAATATCCCAAATCATAAATACAGTTATTTGTGGTTTCGTTAAATCGACTTTAATGAATCCTAGATCTAGTTGGTTTGGCATTTTATTTTAATATTATTAATTAAAAAGAGATTTTTAAGAAGAAAATTTTAAGATTTCGCTTTAGCCTTCCAGCGTAAGCAGATGGTTGTAGACGATTTATTGCAGTGACGTCACGCACTTGTTAGTCAATCGAAATTGTTTTTTTAAATTTCAAATATTATTAAACTTTATTTTAGTTTTTTGATACCTACCTATTGCTAAAAATTACAAATTTTATTATAAATTTATAATAATGTATATTTCTATAATAAACAAAAAAATGTATTATTTTTTTCATTCAAACTCCCTATTGCAACTTTTACGCATATAAGAATATTACAAATTGTAATCTATATCCATATGAAATATTGATCCAAGAAACATTGATTAAAAACCGCATATCATTTTGCTCATATATCATTTTACAGTAAGAATCGAAATATAGACTTAGCTATTAACATACTAAATATTACAAAGAATATGTTTCACCACCTATCTTTTCGTATTCTGTATAATCTTTACCAATCAACTTTGGCATGAACATGTTCATCTCTGCCAATAACTGCGTAACTGTCTACTACACGTTTTTGCACAGTCAGTATGGCCAATGGCCGCATGTTCTATAAAAAAATTATAAACAAAGTGGCGTCTTCCCCCTTGTGATATCTTCTCTCGAATTACCTTAAGTATAAAATAAAAAAATATTTATAACTTGGAAAGGAAGCATTTTCGAATCCATATTTATATGACTTTTTTTAGCCTTACAATGAGTGGAATATGCTTTTAAAGTTTAACTTTATTTCTGTGGCTGAAACACCTTGTGATAAAAACAAAAATTATATTTAAAAAATAACGTTTTCAAATAAAATTTTTGTTTTTAAAGCAGAAAATCTATTTTAAAGTAGAGAATTTTTATTCTATAGTACAATAAATAAAAGAGATATTTAAAATTTTTCTTTTTAATAACTTTTTAACGAATAACGAACGACGGCTAAAATTTATTGGAAGTTATTCAGAGTCATGATCTTGACAACATATGTCAAAATCAAGATCATTGAAAGGAACTCCCCTAAACAGAATATTTATCATTTTTTTACTAATCTACTAATTACTTATAAATTCATTAATTTTTTTCTGATAGAAAATTTCCATCCATCTAAAATAGTCTGAATTTTGGAAAATGTTTTATGATCGTGACTTCATGACTTCATTTTCTTGAAAGAAGGGTAGAAATTTTCGAGGGTTTGGCTACTGCTCGGAGATCGTTTTATTTCTGTTTTATATATTTTTTTTCGTAGAAATAAAAAATAATCATTATAATAACACCAGATTTAAGAAAAAATTGGTACATTGAAATAAAGTGAATAAAATCCGCATCGTTATAAAATCAGTTATATGCTTTAATAATTCATTTATGAAATTAATTCCAAATGTGATCAAATGCGAATAATTGCACCACAAACATTTTTCATTTTAGGTCTGTTCTTTTTAGCTGAACTTCTTGAATGGTTCATCTTTTCTCTTTTTTTTCTCAAGGTGGAATTTTAGCTAAAAAGAACAAACTTTTAACATTTATCATCTCGGTATCGATTTCTGTACTTCAAATGTTGCACCGTTTGAAATAGAGAAAATGATACCAAGATGACAAATGTTATAATGAAAGATGTAATCTTATTAACGTTTTGTGGTGCAAAAATTATTCGTATTTGATCCAATTATGGAATATTGGAATTAATTTCATAAATAAATTATTGAAGCATAATGACAGTGACTTCATAACGATACGAATAAGGATTTTATTAACTTTATTTTAATGTACCAATTTTTCTTTTTTCTAGCGTTATTATAGTATAATGATTATTTTTTCGCTTCTGCGAAGAAAAATATGTAAGGTAATATCGAAATAAAACATCCACGCGCGATAGCAAAGTCCTCGAAAATTTCTATCTTCCTTTGTATAGAATATTTTTAAATTTATTTTATATGATGGCTCAAATTTTGGCCGGCAATATATGATTGAATTAATTTTTTTATTATTATTTTAATGTTACGTAAGAATTTTCAAAAGGTATTACATACAATAATATTCTCATTCACTGCGGTGATTTGACTTACTACATGGCAAAGTTATTTTATGAAAAATATTTTGTATATTTCTCAAAATAGCGAATTATAATTTGGGAATATACAGGAATCGAAGATGGTGTGAGGACCAGAAGCAAAGCTGAATCGCAGCCTTACGAATGGACTACGGTGCCTGTACTTGTAAAAATTTTTAAAGTAATAATCAACGAATTGTCGAATGACATCGAAGTCATTAGCGCTAGCCAAGATACAGAAGTAAGTATCGTGGTTTTATATTTTTGCCTAATCTTTCATTATTTATTATTTTATTTTATCAAAGTAATATGCGAAATTTGATTAAAATATTCCTTTATATCAACATCCAGATTTCTGATGATGAGGATGAAGAAGATGATGATGAATTGATAGATCCCGGAAATGAAAGTGCAAATATTTTACGTAAGTTATATATAAATAATATCTATAAATTGCGTGAAAATTTAGGAATTATTAGTAAGAGAATGTTATTAAATATGATTTCTTTATAGACTTTGGAGGTACAGATGAAGATAATGATGATGAGAAAGATCCAGAATTATTGCGGGACTCTATATATCATTTGAATCTTGGCCAGTATTTGCGCGATTTCTTACTAAACTTCTCCACTCATCATTGTTTCCGCATGTATATCCAACACCTGAATGTGCCAGAACTAAAAGTCTTGAATAATATAAATATCAACGTACTCGTGTAATAAGTAATTTAGATGATCGAAATTTTGAAATTTCATAATAAACGACCAGTCATTTTTATACATTTTTATACTTATTCTGTACCTCGTTTTTATATTGCTTGGAATCAAATTGTATTTCATTTTACATTGTTCAACAAAAAATGATTTTCTTTTATTCAAGTACAAAAACGAAAGCACGAGATAGTATTAAAGAAATTCTCAGGGCTTTGGGACTGGAAATTGAAGAACTTGCTGGTTCTAAAAAAACGGAGTCTGAGGGCGTGATTACATGTAGCGCGGTATGCGGTCAATTAATTCTATTAAAAAGTGCTTAGTAATGTGAATTTGTCATTGGCCCGTGCCGTTTATCAGACTACATGTAATAGAGGAGAAAAAAAGCAAGCGGCACTGTTTGCAGTTCCTATAGTTATCTAATTAGTACTGTGTATCGTGCTATATGTAATCGCATCCTGACCCTTTGACTGTAAATCTTAAAACATAAAGGAAGGAGAATAGAGCACTAAGCTTGATGCAAAAATCTGTGTGAGAGAGAAAGATAGTAACGGAAATGTTGGTAAAGTGTCTGTTCCTCATTCCTGCTGCTCACAATTGCTTCTCGACCTCAATACTTGAACAAGGAATCGACGCCGGCGCATTGAGAACATTTATTCCTTACTATCTTTCTCTCTCAGAGAACAAATGTTTGCATCAGCGCGAGCCATGGGCAAATATAGGCAATGCCTCTTTTATTTATGTATGTTTTAAGCTGTAAATACATGCTAATCTCTCATTTTTGCATAGAAAATTTGTATATTCTCAGTGTTACTGAACTAAAGTTGGCTGAATTTTGAAGTTTCAAAGAGTAAGAGCCATAAAGCGACATTTACAATGAGATTTTAAGGCGTAAAACTTAAGCTTTAAACCTTAAGTTGTAAGAAATTGATCAATTACAGTCGAATGTCTGGAGAACAATCGACTATGATTGATCAATTTTTTTATGGCTTAAAACTTAAAGTTTAAGTTTTACGCCTTAAAATTTCATTGTAGACGCTGCTTAACACACACAAAACTTAAGGCAGTAAAACGTAAGGAAATCAACATGTTAGATTAGTTACTGCTTACGTTATGGCTTTACGGACTCTACCGTAATTGATCAATTCACTTAAAGCTTACATTTTACTACTTAAATTTTTTTGTGTGCCATGCTCCTAAAGATCGGGAAGTTTAAATTTGAAAGTTGCTTTTTATAGTAAGAAAAGTTTATATTCATCAAATATTAGGTTGAGAATTGATAGCCGAAAAAAAATGTTAAATGGAAAGAGGATGAAGTGTTGTTTTTTGATATAGTTAGTTATGTTACCTATAATGAGAATTTGTATGTCGGGAAAAGGCATATAAAACAGTCCAAATAAAAATAATAATAATTTTAATAATAAATATATGAGAAAATTTAATAAAAGATAATAAATAATTTTTTGTGATTATCTTTGAAAGCAATAATTTTAAATATCATTAATTAAAATTGAAGAAATAATTTAATAAATTTCCTATAGAGCAAGATTGCAACAACGTTGCAGTAATATTTTCCTGCAAGATTGTAGAAACATTGCGAAATGTTGCAGCAACGTTGTTGCAGTATTGCAGCAACAGTAAAATGTCTGCTTGCGGAAATATTGTAATGTAACATTACAGCAACATTGCAATATAATATGTATATGCAATAATTTGTATATACATATCAGGATAATAGCCTTATTAAGAAATTAACTCAATCGAAAGTTTTAGAATGGTATAATTTTAATGGTATGATTGAATTGGTATGATTAATTAATTATATAATTCAATCATGAAATTATCTAAAACTTTCGAATGGTTTAATTAATTTTAATCTGAAATTTGATAATTAATCTGAATGATATTGTGACTATAAATGATAAAAGTCTGAATTATGATACGTATATATGTGTATATATATATTTTTTTTTTTGTATATATATATATATATATATATGTATGAGCTCTGACATGCATATACTGTTTATGTAAATATTATAAACAAAACAAAAATTTGTTTTCTCTTTGGTTGAACAAATATTCGACAAATATATTAATATCGCTAATGAATATATAATAAAAAAATAGCTAGTATATGAATATATAATATATGAAAAAAGTATTTGTAGATTGCGCATATAATTTTTATTATTCGATTTTTTTTTT
>NW_017259569.1:22515-24523 GCF_001594045.1 Atta colombica | reverse complement strand
TTTTTTTTTTTTTTTTACCTTAGAATGCTTACAGTGGCTTGTGTAAACCATTTAAATGCATATTCTGCAAATTCGTTTTCTGTATATGACATACGAACAGCTTCTGAAATATATATACAAATATTATTCAATATATGTGTTTTAAATATTAGTCAAAGTACGTGTTCCAAATAAAACAATACATCTCTGAGTAATTTGTAAGCAGTATATGTTGAGAAATAATTATTTTATAAAAGATTTCGAGAGGAATATGAGATAGTTGATATGAAAATTATGACAATGTAATATATTATTATGATATTAAAATGTTTTTTCACGATTATTTTAAAGTCAATTTTGATACTTTAAATCAAGTCGACACGATTTGTACTTCTCGGCTATTTTCTACTCGGTTTCGCCTTCCGCTACTCTTCTCACCTCATCATCTTACGCGCAATTTAAATGTCGCTCGACGTTTAGAAGCGTATGACGCTCGTAGACATGAGGTCCACCGCTTCGAGCGCTCACGCTGTAAACTTCGTTCTATTTTTTTTTGTTCATTCTATTTATTTTATGTAATGAAACGAAAAAAAAAAGATATAGAGCAACAAGTTTTACGTGCAAGGTGATGAGATGAGAAGAATAGCGAAAGACGAAGCTGAGTCGAAAATCGAAGTGCAAATCGTGCCGAGCAAAGCCTTGCTTTAAATAAATTATATGATTTTTTTTCAACATAAAATAGATTCCTCAAGTAATTCTATATATAAAAGTACTGAGATAACAGTTTCAAAACGTGAATATTTTTCAAAATATTTTACATTTTATCTAGATATGCAAACACTTTTAAGCATAAGATATACAATATTTCTTAAAGTACACATGTTTCGATAATCTTATACTGCAGTATTTGTATATGCGATAGAGAATGATATGAAGGATCAATTAATGTAAAGAACGCGCGTATGATTTTATTTAAAAATACAAAATTGACTTAGAAATAACTTTAAAGAAAAATCATTTTAATGCCATAATAATATAGCTATCTTACAGCATGTTCCTTTCAAAATCTGAAAACTAATTATAACAATTTTTTCTTAACACCTACTGTTTATGAGTTTGGTGTGTCGATAATTTTATTTAGGACATATTTTGTATATACTCATGTTAATTTAGATGAAATCTTTTTATTTAAATGAATTGAAAATAACAGAACAAAAATACTTACGTATCGTAATTTTGGAAAGAATTAAATCTTTGAAACACTGTTTATTTTTCTTATCAGTCCAACTGAAATTTGTAGCTAAATCATCATTATTGCTTTTTTGAATATATTTCGTATCATGATATGTGCATTATTTCTACCAACAATGTAAAAAATATTAAGCTAAAATAAATTATCAATAAATAATATTATATTAATATAGACTGTCTCTCTATATGTATATTCGTTAATGGCTCTTAATTGCGCAAACTTTTTAAGATCTGTTTATTATTATGACAGTATATAGCACAAGTATATAAGATTTCATAACATAATAAAAGGAAGTATATAAGATTTCATAACATAAATAAAAGGAAAAATATTAGAAGATAATATGAAATTGTCATGTCACTTAAATGATATTTTTCATATGAACAGATATTTCACAATAAAAATAAAAAATATATATCATACCACATCTTCCTTGAATTTTATATCTTGTAATTGTTCTTCAAACAATGTTAATTGTGATAATGTACATATCGGAATTGAATGTTGCTTTCTTATGTAATGCAAGGTTTATAATATTGTCCTTTTGAAATATTTCGAATTTATTTTCAATGATATCATTCAATTTATATAATATTGTATTTACCTTTCTTAAGATTAGTTTTTGAAATTCTAAAATAAATTAATATTATTTAGTTGATAATTAGAAATATTATTACTGTGCTTACTATTATATACATCATGCAAGAAATATATTTATTGCATACTTCTTTAGTATATGAAATATGTAAAAAGATTATATGTGTATATATATATATA
>NW_017259569.1:21708-22504 GCF_001594045.1 Atta colombica | reverse complement strand
ATATATATATTTTGAAGTTACCATGAGTATATAGATTTTTATTTTTGATATTTGAAGCAGAACTTGTTATAAAAGATGTGTTACTATTTGTAACATTTTCATTGTTATGAATTGAAAATAACAGAACAAAAATACTTACGTATCATAACTTTGGAAAGTCTTAAATCTTTGAAACACTTATTTTTCTTATCACTGTTTATTTTTCTTGTCATTAATATTTGAAAAGTAATTAAGTATATTAATTTTTCACGAATATATCATATAAGGTTAATAAATTATAGCTACATAATGCTCACCATTTCTGTTTACTGCATAAACAATTAAACAAAGTGTTTTTACATAATATCTCTAGTAGCTGGTGACATACTCTATAGTAGTTCTTTATTATTTGACACAAAATATCTTTGGAAGAGCAGGTAGATTTTGTTATGATCTAACACTATAATTTTCTTTATTATATGAACATAAATCGTCTTCAGAAGAAGATAACATATATTTTTGGGCTTATATGTTTTCTTTTCTTAGTTCATTTGACGATATACTTGCTTCCTCAACATTTGATGTATCTTCCGTTAAACATAATTTTTGCATAATCTATTCATCAAATATCTAAATAATTTAAAATAAAATTATTTTAAAAAGGTATAAAAATTAATAATAATAAATATAATACAAACTTGTGTGTGTGTTACATTGTTCACTTGCAATACTAAAAACTTTCTTTGATAACATCTCTCAATCTGACTTATGTTCTGAGATCTCTCTTGTTATTATGGACTTATTAATATGAAATTTT
>NW_017259569.1:0-21608 GCF_001594045.1 Atta colombica | reverse complement strand
ATATATATACATTTATAATATGTAACGCACAAAATCAAATTTCATGATTAAGACGGAAAATTGCGTAACTGTTCTATCGTTCCCATAAGGAATTTTTCATACCTTACATAGAACATCCGAGATTGATCAAGAATAAACGTTGTCATTATATACTGTCATTATTTTAATATGGAAATCACTGGACAATTTATATAAATCTTTTACATATTTTAATTTTTAATAAGACAAATTTCTTTATCTTTTTTTTGTACAATATTTATAATCAGAAAGCACTTTCTGTTTCTTAATAAACAGCAATTATTAGAAGAACTTTTACAATTAATATTAAATTTCCCCTTTGATATCATTAGATACTGTGATTCAACATACACATTACTAGATATTGGACCACTGTTATGCAAATATTTACAAGAATATTTATTGCTATTATCATGTTCTACAAATAAGAAATTATAATTTTCAACCTCACAATTATATCTATTAATCAGTTGTTGCAATGGTTTCTCATTTTTTCAAAATCGTCTCTTAATAAATGTTATGTCTCAAAATGAAAAGCACTAAAATTATCAAGTGAACTATACATTTTTACGTCAGAACATATATATAAAAGATTATGCACGTTATGCGATATATACTCTTTTTCCGTATAATATTTCGAAAGATTCAACAAAATGATGAAATAAAGCTTCAGCAAAATTTATTAATTCTTCTTGATATAAATTTCGACGTGCAAGAATTGCTATAGCTACATGTAACGTGAAGAAAAGCATATATGTTTGTTTATGTTGCAATACAACAGGACCTGTATAATAAAAAATTTCTAAATTCTGTAGCTTTCCATTACTTAACATCTTTTATTAATCTGGATTTTCTAACAAATTCAACTGGTGTAGTATTTCTAAGTAAAATCAGTAGATGTGATATTTTATTGATAGATTTAGCATTTAAACATACACAAAGTGGACTTTTCATTCAAAGTAATATTATTTTTTTAATAACTCCTAAACATATTAAATGCATGTAATCCAATAGAGTATTAGTTAAAGGTAAAAATTTGGGAATATTATTTAAAATAGAAAAACTAATTTGAAAATCTTTAAGATAAGCATTAATTGCAAATAACTCATCTTCTTAAAGGATTTTTGTGGAAAGCATATTCTATATTTACCATTTACATATGTGCCCTTTACTATTATTTATTGCAACTATTAAATCCTATATGACTTTTTATACACAATACAAAAGATTTAGCTGATGCATCACATACTAAAGCAAATAATAAAACTTTAATTATGTTTCTGTTATGAATATACCTATTATTAATTAAATCTATTAAGTTGATTAAAGGTTGCAGAAAAACATTAGAATAGGTTTTTTTATGTCCAAAGTATACTGATAAGATATGCTGTCATATTTACTATATTTGAGCATAAAATGGGCCATAAAGATACTTGTGATGATTTTGCTATTGGCATCGATATTTATTATTAACTTAAAATATTTATCGTTATTTTTTAATATCATCTATTTAATAATACTGTGTAAACCAAAATGAAAGTATTCCCCTCCACATACTTTTAATACATTTGTTTGTCTTGAAGTTTGCAACAATATTCGTGTGTCCACAGATATGTTATACGATGTATATTGAGATCAAATTTTTAATTTGCATTATATGCATTATGGGGAATATTATGCCTTACAACCCATGTAGCTATAACATTTTTTAATTTCTTTTTATCATTATAAGTCTTATCTATTTCTTTCATAATAGATTTATGATTTTCAGTTCTAATATGGTCAATATAAAGGCTCATGACAATTATTATCGCTGTTTCTCTGAATGTTTTGATCTGACATTTATTATGAATCCCCTAAAGTAGCATTTATTATTATGTACATTACAAATAATTTCTGCAACATTTTCATTATGTACATCTACTGAACAGTACTTTTAGAAAAAATATTGACATATATGAATCTAGAATTGATTTCGAACAGCCAGCGATATCTAGTTCAATATTATTAGCAATAATCCGTCTACTATGGCGTTTGGAAACAAATCTTTTGTATACATATTTCTTATAAGTAATATAATTGCATAAATACCTGAAATTTTGTAAAAATATAAAATAAATATATTGTTCGATACATTATTAGATAAAAATATAAAATTAAACTTTTGGCTGAGTAATAATAAATATCAACTATGCATATATTTTAATATAAAGTAAAGACAACTAAACAAAATAAACTAGTAAAACAGAAAGATTTTAATTAATATAAATAGATCTGCAAAATAATCACACACACACACACACATATATATATATATGTAGCTCCATTGCTGGAAAAATATTGCACAATAATATCTTTGCAATATTTCTGCAATATTGCATTGCAATTGCAATATTGCAACGTTGTAGCAAGTTGTTGCAAGCTTCTGTGCTGTATAGGTTGTCAGCTGTCATGTGCGCATCCATGTGTATAATATTGCAGATCATAACAAGTAATTAAATTAAAGAAATAATAAATTAAGATAATTTATGAAGTAATTAAATAAATGAAATCATAAAAATAATTAATAAGAATAATATGCAATTATTGAAAATTGATTGAAAGTTTTGAAAAATTTGGAATAACTTATACTTCTTAAATATAATCTCTCCTGATTACTCAGCCAAGAACTCTGTGTTGATGTAACACATAGAATCAGACGGTAATCTGAAACCGGTAGTCATACATTCAAGCATGAGCCCATGTACACCTTCAGCACCAAGAATAAACGAGCTCCTTCTTACACTAGTCGCTTGTTTCAAGCGACCAAAAATGCTTTCTCGGCAATCCTTTGCATTAATAAGGGGCGAGGAGCATTCTAAATAACATATAAATTTTAATAAATCATAGTAATAATATACACCTCTCATTATAATCCAGAATAATACAAACATGTTAAATAAAACGCAACAGTTTACGATATATTTAATTGTAATAATATTTAATTGTTTACGATTTTTCATGTGCGTTATATACCTTCTTCATAAACTCGAGTAGCAAGAATAGTTCAGTAGAAGTAGAACTTTAAACATTATAAACATTTCTCTTCAAATCTTTCGAAAATTTTCGAAAGGCCATCAGAAAAGAAATGCGTATATTTGAAATTCGAGACTTGTGAAGAAAATATGCGAAAAAAATCGAATAATTGCAAAAAGCACTTTTTCGATTATAAAACGAAAGATATTGATTGTATGGAAAAAAGTTCCATATGAAAAATATATTGGGAGTACAAATTAGTTCGGTCCGTTTTTTTATGTTCATAATGTATTTATTTCAAAACAAAATGAATGAACAAATCAATTAAAGTATTGTCCATCGCTGCCTACTACTTTTTCCCAGGCAATTTTCGAATTCCATCTCGAAAAAATAACTCGTCTTTGGAGGCGATCCAATTTTGGAGCCAATTTTCGATTTCTGCGAAAGAAATGAACCGATGACTTGCTGCATCCTTCGGAATAATCAGAAGAAGAGTAATCAGAAGAAGTAATGTCCGAAGAATACGGCGGGTGCGGTAAAACATCCCATTTGAGTGTTTCCAAATATTTTTTATGATTTTAGCGACATGAGGCCAAGCGTTGTCATGAAGAAGAATAACTTTATCATGTCTTTGCTCGTATTCCGACCGTTTTTTTCGCAATGCACAGCTCAAACGAATCAATTGTATACCCGTAATAGAATCGCCAGGTTTCAGCAGCTCATAGTAAACAAGACCTTTTGGTCCCACCAGATACAGAGCATGATCTTCGAACCATGAATGTTCGGCCGTGGTGTTAATGTTGAGATCGATGGCAACGATTAACCGGACTTAGTGTAGTATTTTTTCTTCTTGGGGTTGTCGTAGAATATCCACTTCTCATCTCCAGTCACAATCCGATGCGAAAAACCTTTTCTCTGTTGTCTTTGAATCAGCTGTTCGCAAATGAAAAATCGCTTTTCAACGTCTCTCGTTCATAAGGCACCCAATTTCTTTGTTTTTGAATCATTTCTATAATTCTCAATCGTACAGAAACGGCTTGTTGAGTTACCCCCAATGATTCTGCAAGCTCCTCTTGCGTTTAACTCTGATCTTCGAGTAATGCCTTCTTTGTCTTCGAATTTTTTTGGCTGTCCAGAGCGAAGCTTGTCTTCAACGCTGAAATCTTCATCCTTGAAACGTCGAAACCATTCCCTACATGATTTATCAGTTGAAGCAGTGTCATCATAAACTTCGACAAGCATTCGATGGGCTTCAGTCGCACTTTTCTTCCAATTAAAGCAGAAAATCAAAACCTCCCGCAAATGCTGCTTGGTTAACACAAAATTTTACATCACTGTAAAAATCAAGGTTTTTGTAAACTCAAAGCGATATAAACTGAATATTATTAGCAGAGGTTTAACCTCTCTGAAACCGCCAAAATCAGCTGTCATTATAAACCATTCACAGCATCTTTAGGGAAACGGACCGAACTAATTTGTACTCCCAATAAGTATTCGAAATACCTACAAAATGATATGTGGAATATTAAAATCCGTTAATTAAGTAGAAACAAAATTAAAAAACATCAAAAAAGGTCTTTTTTCACTCACTCTCTGTTCATTGAGATTTAAACGCAAAGCATCTTTGAAATTCTCGTAAAATGTAGCTCGTAATGACGAACAAATCTAGTCCTGAACAAGTCTGAAATATTTATTAGTTTTTGTAAAAAGACATTTGTTCACTAAAAACCTGTCTGCAGAAAATTTAATTTCTTCATCTTTGAGCAGTCCCACAGCAATTTACAGGAGTGATTTTTCTTCTTCAAGAATTGCACTATCATGTACATTTAGTAACAAAATTTTTTGCAGCTAAATTCTTATAAAATGACTTTGAAAAGCAGATATCTTTTTTTCGTATAAAAAAATGGAATAATTCTGTTAATATGCAATATCATATTAAATAGTCGTGTGAAGTATTCGGCAGCTGACACTTTTTCTACGAATTTGAAAAAAAAGTTACTCTTTGATTATTAGGAGAGATAACAATTTTTTTTCAAAAAATTATTTTTTTGCTTTATTTTTTAAATTCAAGAATAGATATAAATCAGTCTAATGCGAGCCACATAGATTAGGCGTGTGTGAAATTGTATACTTTATTCTTGAGAAAAATTGACGAACGTTTCAACTCTTTTGAGTGGATCTTTCTCAGTATAAAAATAAAATCGGTCACGTATAAATTTAATACAAAAGATGCGATATTAATTTTTAAGATTAAGAGTTCCGTCTAGCATCAATTTGGAAGAATTGAATTTGAAGTTGAAAAGTTTCTAATTTTTGGTTTAAAATCATTAGAAAGTTAAGGAACGCGAGGGTAGTAGCACGCCAGGCGGAGTGAAGAAGATCGGGCGACTCGCGCGTATGATTTCGTGCATTAAAATTTACTAAATTTACATTTTTTTCAGTAATTGACGTAGAAACGTAACTTTTTTAAATCTGGGGTACCTCGACGAGATATAAACAAATACGTAGCTTAACCAAATATTTCGCAAAGTAATTATAACCATGAAATTTTTAGTTTTCCTTTTCTTGAATTTTTATTTTTTTGGTTTATTACTAAAAAATCATATTTGAATATGCAGTGAATGTCTTATTAACAAATTTAAGTCACTCATGTTGAGCTATGTTATTTCTTTATATTTAATATACTGTAAAAAATGTTCAACTGGACAATTATACAGAATTATTAGTACAAATTTTTTTTTGTAAATTTAATTGCAGATGCAAATATGACATATGTAAACAGATAATTAATTTAAGTAATCTACCAAATGTTAACGTAACTATTGAAGATATAACATTAATTTCACAAATGTAAAAGTAAATTAGTGTTATATAAAAAATATATTTTTATTATATATAAATAAATATATATATCTATTTTGCAACTATTTTTCTCCAACGCTAACATTTGGCAAATTAATTATTAATTATTTGTTTACATATGTCATGTTTGCATCTGCAATTAAATTCACAAAAATAATTTTGTACTGATAATAGCGTACATTTAATTGTCCAAATGTTTTACAGCATATTAAATAAAGAAACATAGCTCAAATGATTTAAATTTGTTAATGAGATATGCACTCTATTCTCAAATGATATTTTAGTAATAAATCGAAAAAATAAAAATTCAAGAAAAGAAAAACTAAAAATTTCATGTTACAATTACTTTGCGAAATATTTGGTTAAGCTATTCGTTTATATCTCCTCGAGCTACTACAAATTTAAAAAAAAATCATGTTTCTACGTTAATTTATTGCTGAGAAAATGTAAATTTAGTAAATTTTAACACACGAAATCAGACGCGCGAGTTGCCGAGCGGCCCGATCTTCCCCACTCGACTGTGCGCCGGCTTCCCCTACTCCGCCGGCGCGTTACCTCACTCCTCAATTTTCTCATTTTAAACAAACTTTTTCGGCAGCAAAAGATTCAAGAATTTTTTAACAGCAAATTTAATTCTTCCTTGACAAATTGGTCAGATGGAATTCTTAATCTTAAAAATTAGAGCGACAATGATTTTTTTTATTATCTCGGTTTTTAATAATTGGAGGATATCCTTTTCATTTTTAAATGCGTAGAAAAATGTCAGCTGTCAAATGCTTCATATGGTTATTTGATATGATGCATATTAATGGAATTATTCCATTTTTCATACGAAAAAAAGACATCCACTTTTCAAAGTCATTTTACAATAGTTTAACTGCAAAAAACTGCGTTTTGTTACTAAATGTACGTAATAGTGCAACTCTTGAAGAAGAAAAATCACCTCCCTGTAAATTGCTGTGCAACTGCTCAAAAATGAAGAAATTAAGTTTTCCGCAGATATGGTAGATTTTTAGTGAACAAATAACTTTTTGCAAAAACTAATGAATATTTCAGACTTGTTCAGGGCTAGATTTGTTCGTCATTACGAAGGCTATATTTTACGAGAATTTCAAAACTTTTAAATCTCAATAAAAAATAGAGAGTGAAAAAAAGGTCTTTTTCGGTATTTTTTTACTTTTTTCTATTGGACTAATAGATCGATTTTAATTTTCACGTCTCATTTTGTAAATATTTCGAATATCTACGTTTTGTATATCGAATTTTTCCATATAATCAATATCTTTCGTTTTATAAGCGAAAAACTTTTTGCAACTATTCGATTTTTATTCGCATATTTTTTTCACAAGTCTCGAGTCTCAAATATACGCATTTCTTTTCTGAAATTTCCTTTGTGAAAAGAAATGCTGATTTATAATGTTTTTCCGGTTCTACTGAACTATTCTTGCTACTCGAATTTATGAAGGAAGTATAACGTGCATAAAGAATCGTAAACATTGTAATTAAATATAATTAAATATAATAATAATTAAATATCTCGTAAACTATTACGTTTTACCATTTATATTATTCTGTATTAATGGAAGGTATACACTATTACTACAATTTATTAAAACTTATATGTTATTTAAAGTGCGTTCGACAATGTAAATCTGAGATGCGAACTAGCAGATGGCGAGCTTGATCATGTGATCTTCGATCAATCCAAGAATTAATTCCGAACGATATAGAGCTGTAAAAATCTTTTAAGGTTAGATTATAAAATGAAATTGTTTATTTTTATGAAGTAAATAAAAAATACCCTATTAATTGAAAATATCTTTCGCTTTACAGAAAACTAATAATAATCTTATATACTAAAAATAGATTGTTACGCATGACTATAGCAAATTCATACGCAAGGTGTGTTTTCTTAAGAGAAAATACTATATTGCAAATAAATTTCAGCAATTTGAAATTTATAGGTTATATTACTTGAAATTTATAAATTATAAGTTATATTACTTGATTTATATTCGTTAGAGTCTTTAATGTATTAATACAGTTTGATTTTAATAGTATATATGCTAATAACATAAGCTTTGATTTGAAAATTAACTAGCAAATTCTTTGTTTTCAAATATGTAAACTCAAATTCATAAAGAGGAAAAAAATTAAAAATTTACTTTTTTCGTTAAATATTGTACGTAATTACTCCATCAATTTCTATTTGATAGCAATTTCTATTTGTTGGAGCATTTAGACATTATAAAAGTTCAAATACTCTATTTGTAAAATAGAAGTATTAAAAGAGATGAATGTATGTTAACGAATCAGATAGATACATTATCATAAATATACAGGTTATGAATTTAATTTAGGCGAAAATTTGCATTAACTCTACGAGCTCGGTCTTTGAATTTAATATGGATCGAGCAATTTGATTAGCTCTAGAAATGTAATATCAGATGAGATGACATGTAGCAGAAAGATGCGAGTTGCCGAACAATTTTCGAGATAAAAGAGCAAACGGACGCCTCCGATTTGCAAGCCGAACGCACTTTTAGAATGATTCTCTCTTATCGAATCGTGACCCGCCGAGCGGCCGAGATTGCCGAGAAGGCATTTTCGGTCGCTTGAAACAAGTGTAAGAAAATTCCTGTGACCACCACTGTGTAGGTAGAGAAGAACCATTGCTGCAAAGATCCGTATGGAGCCAATTAGCGTTTGACAAGTCATGAGTGATCTGCGGATGCGCGCATACTCGGGAGCATGCGGACGGCATGAGCCGGAGGAGTACAAGTTACAGTTTCTCTAAATTGAGACTTTTGTCCATTCCTGATAAAAATCCTTCGCGCTTGATCGGCCGCGCTCGCCAACGTGTATCATTGGCGACGTCCCCATGCCGGGCACGTGTGAATGGACATTACGAATTGAAATCTTACACAAGCGACTAGTGTGAGAAAGAGCTTACTGCCTCGTTCACTCTCGTGAACGGCGTGCCGACGGCGAGAATATGTACATGGGCTCGTACTTGTTTGTGTGTTACAGCGTCGTAAACGATAAATGGCTGAACTTGTAGACGTGGAAAAGTAACGTTGTGGTGAAATTCATGTTGCATTCCATTTTATTATTATTTGCTTAATTGTGAAAATATGACTTGTCTCATACCTTTCAAAGTTGTTATCGATGAAAACTAAATTATCTTGGAATTTTATATATAAAAGCGTATATTTTATTCGTTTCAACAGCTGTCAGACCGTGTGTTTCTGCCCGAATATAAGCTTACTTGTCTTTTACGACCATTTACTGACTATCAAGGGAAAAGGACAGTTTTCATTGATTTTTGCAAGTGATTTAAAGCGATCTTGTCATTGTTTCGTTTCATCCAAATTGTTTTTATTTATGGCAACATAAATTAACGTGTCATTTCTTGCTTCAACGTCACAATTCCAACATGGCCGCCGCGACTAGTCAGGAGTCTTAGGACATTCTTTTTGCGTGCATAGCATATATTAATAGAAATTATGTTATTTGTAGGCAAACAAGAATAGAATGATAAGAAAGTAAATAAACAATATTTATGTGTAAAATTGATATAATTGATAAAAATATATCATAAATTCTTTGGCATCTCTAAAGTCATAAACTCATTTATTAATTTAACTCTTTTAAAAATCTATTTAATGTTATAAACTTTTGAATTTCTGAAGCTTTTTTTTCTCTACAATCCTCTGTACAATCTTCCTGCATTGGAGTTTCTGTATTTTCAAACTAAAAATTCGCATTACAATTGACTATATTATATATGTAAAAGTCACTATAAAAGAACTCACTATGAAAGAATCAATTTGCAAATAAAACTTCAAGATTTTATCTAATAAGTATATTTTCTTTTACTGCACTTATACCTTAACTCATATACTTTATTCTCTTGTACAATGTATATCATGTCTGAAGAGTATATAACATATTCTATTTCCTCCGTACAATCCTCTTTCAAGAATTATTCTATTTCAAAACTAAAAATACAAAATACAATATATATCTTTATAATTATATCATTTTCACTGATATTATATTCTAACTACTTTTAATGTTTCAAAATGTTCATATAGCGATACTCATATATTCTTTTCATAATAAATTTAAAAGCATATAGAAATGCATTCATATTTCTTATGATAACATATGCATTACCTTTTTCTATTCAATGCATTTGGAAATATTGATGACACAGAATTTCGTTTTAGTCTACTTCGATGAAACCAAATTGTTGAATGCAAATGTCAAATACAGATTTTTGCAATTGCAAGGCATTTTTTTGTCAATTCAGGTTATTTATAACATTCACTGCTGTCCACTGCTGTCTTAATTTTAGATTTTTTTAGAAGTTTGCAAATATCAATTCACTCAATTTTATATCATGATATAGATTGAGAAAACCCGATCACCTCAAATTTTGATAAAAATAGACTCAATCGATGCATTTTCGAATAAAAATAAAGATTCCACAAAAAAAAGCGTCACTCTGCCTCATGAACCGAGATAATATTAAAGTTGACGACGGTAATTTTTCAGAAGAGATTATTCACCTCCGATTTCGATGAAATTAAATTCATTCGACGCGTTTTTACGTAAAATGAAAGAATCTGGCAGAAAAAGTCAGGGACTGTCCTATGAAGCGAGATATAAGGTTTGTTCGCGTGCTCCAAATTAATCTAGAGAACAACTGGATCACAGGTAAGGTGGCAGTTGGAGCAATTGCATTCATATGCTCCAATGTTTAGTGACGGATTTAGGACAAGTAAGCGACGGCATTTAATCTAATCCGTGAGATCACTCGAATGGATCGGACATGTATCTCGTTTCGTTTCGGGTATTTTGTGTTACTTCGATTATTTGAAAAGCGTTTTTATAGAAAAAAAATATGTTTTAATAAATATGAAAGTTATATTATATTATATTTTATTGTATTAATGTTCCGGAATCATCCTTAATTTTAATATTCTCGGGAATAGCAAGTGAATATGGCTCATAGATACCGAGTCGTCTCTGTTCAAACATGCCTGCGACTAACATTTCGTTCAAAACATGCGTGTATCTCGCTCCTGTTCTAATCACGCTGTCTATCTCAGATGGCACGCGACACTCAAAAAGTTGATAATCGCACACACATTCCGCGTGCGAGAAGTTCGCTTCTCGATCCCGATCAATATGAATCATCTATTTATTCATAACGCTTCTTCTCGAATTCAATATCAAAAATTCCGAAGCTCCTTCGCGCATTAACACTGCCTTTTGTCACATAATATTACGCATACCGCGAGGGCAATCAATGCACGAATTGCCTGAATTTCCAGCGAGATCTGCTGGTCTCGTTTCTGCTCGCAATATATTCGCAATACTTTCGAACGGCTGTGAGAAACCACTCGATGTCGTATCAAATGCGAATTACCTGTGCACATATCTTACCGAACGCATCAATTATCGGATTACGAGCATCGCTTACCGCCCGCTTTAAACAAATCTTAGTTCGACTCAACAATAAAATTTAAATTGTTACAACAAAGAGAGTCGTCGTTATTACATGCCACCTTGGCGAGCCTTCCATAGGTGACATCACAAACACACAATAAATATTTTATTTTATTTTTTAATTTTTCTAATTTTATTTATTTATTCTTTTTATTTCATTTCATTAATTTTATTTTTAATTTAATTTAATTTTATTATTTTATTAATATTATATTGTTATATACTCTATGAAATTCTCGATAAAGCCTCGATAAAGTGTTAATATTAATGATGTTTTTGCCTTTTTATGTGAGATATTTAAGATGTAGCTTGCCATTTAGTTTGTGGTCCAGTATGACTCCAAGAAAGGATATGAATTCACCCTAAAGACCTTCTGATTGTTGATGTGTAAAGAGGAAGTAGGAGAAATGTTTTTATTCAGGCTAAAAATGATCCACTTAGATTTTGTGGAAGAGATATCCAAACTTCTGCTTCTCAAGTACGCGTAAATATTATTAAGTGAGTGAACAAATTTGATAGCGTCATTGACATTCCATTGCGTAGAGTAGAAGACAGCATCATCGGTATACTATCTTGATCAAAAAGTTCCCGGAATTCATTCAAAAAATTCAAAATACAAGTTTTATTCATCAAAAGTGATATTGTCCCCTTCAAAGTACTCTCCATCGACTGCAATGCACTTATGCCAGCGCTTGATCCAGCGCTCTCGAAACATTTCTGGAACTCTATTGTCGGTATAGATCAGAGCCGTCTTCGATTTTTTCATTATCTCCTTTCGGCTGTTAAAACGCGTTCCCCGTAATAGTTTTTTGACTCGATCGAACAGAAAAAAATCGCAGGGAGTCATATCAGATGAATTCGATGGCTGTTGGATGGTATTCGTTTCGTTCTTGATCAAAAATTCACGGATAATGATGGCACTGTGCGACGATGCGTTATCATGGTACAAAATCCAAGAGTTGTTTGCCCACAAATCCTTTTTTTTTTGGCGAACTGTTTCACGCAAACGTCTCATAACGCCCAAATAATATTCCTTATTAACTGTCCTTCCTTATCTGACCTATCCTTATTAATCTGACCTTCTGGCAAAAATTCGTGATGTACAATACCGTTGTAATCCATGAAAACTGTGAGCTTTTTTTTTCGACTGAAAACGATGTGGTTTTTTGGTCTTGGCTCATTTGAAGCTTTCCATTTACTCGCCTGATGTCTGGATTGCGTACTCATTGGATTGTACTCATAAACCCACGTCTCGTCTCCAGTAATGATGCGTTTGATGAATGTTGGGTCGGATTCAGCCTTGGAAATCATGTCTTTGGCGATGACAACGCAATCCCTTTTTTGCATGAAAATTCAGTTCCTTCAGGACCAACTTTGCAGCAACACGGCGCAAACTCAAACCATTAACAATGTTTCAACAAATCCTGAATTGATCCATAAGCAATGTTTAAGTCCTCTGCCAGCTCTCTGATAGTTAATTTGCGGTTACTGATCAACATTTCTCTCACTTTATTGATGTTTTCGTCAGTTTTCGACGGCCTGCGTTCGTCATCCTCGACTCATGACATTTTGGAAGCATTCATACCATTCATAAACGGTTGTTTTCTTTAGAATATCACTGCCGAAACAGTTTCCCAACATTTCAAGGTTTTTACACCATTGATTCTATTTTTAACGCAAAATTTAATACAAACTCCTTGTTGCAAATTCAATTCCATTTTTAAAACTGTAAAAAATCGAAAATACGTGCAGAGGTAGATGTACTCAAGACGGCGTAATTTTTACAAATGTCAAGCTATGGATAAAATTTGGTGGGAATGTCAATGATAGATATGGCAACCTAACCAAAAAAACAGAATTCAAATCAGCTGACTCAGAGCATCACCTAGTGGTAATTCCGGGAACTTTTTGATCAAAATGGTATTGTAGTAAATTGGCATTGGTATGTATCTGTGAAGCCATGTCCTTGAGATAGATATTATTATAAGAAGGGAATTAAGAACTCTGTAGAGTACCTTTGAATGAATCAAAAGAGCCTATCAACATACCGTTGACTACGAAGCTTAAGTCATCTACCAATGAAATTTTCGATAAATTTCCTGATGTAAACTGAAATACCTATATCAAGAAGGGCATTAATTAAAGTATATGCGGATCAACGTTGTTGCGATGTCAATGAAAATTGCCAATGGGAGAATGGTTAAAAAAAAACAGATCTGTTGGTGATAAGCGTGGCTAAATTATCCACAGGATCTAAATGAATGAAGACCTAAATCCAGAGTTTGTGGGAGAATGGGAAATTCGATATATCATACAAGTCTAGTATATTAAACGTTCCATAAATTTGGTGAAATTTATTAGGAGATTAATGAGATAGGTTTAACTGACGAGACATCTGGTTTGGGAATGAGGACGGTAAGGGAGTCAGACCATGAGTCAGAGAAGACATCGAGAGCGAAGATATCATTGAAAATTCCTAAGAGAGAGTCTAAGTACTCAGGGGGTAGATTGAGAGTGATAGAGTAATCAATTTAGTCAAGTCCAGGAAAAGAGGATTTCCGGACGGAAGAGGCCCTTGTAAGATCGTCAAGGGTGAAAGAGTTATTGAGCCGGGAAAAAACGTCCGGCTTCCGGATGTTTCTTCCTGCAGCATATCTTCTATGGACTTCGTAAAATTGGGGAAGCAGGAAGGAGGGCATAGTTTAAACATCGCGTCATTAGAACTTTACTGAAATTTCAGATCATTACCGGAGACTTTGTGTTTGTTACGTTTGAAACTTTTGATGAGGGACCAGATCTGTGCAGATGGGATGCGGCCACTGAAACCATTCATCAGGTTATGCTAGTTAGAGCATTTATTACGAATTAAGGTTTGAGAGCATTCTCTGCGGGAGGTTTTAAAAAGGGAGTAAGTTTCTGGAGAAGGATGTTTGAGGAATTTTTTTAGGACATGCTTTCGTTGATCAATGGCTTGGAAACACGCGTTGTTCCACCAGGGGGGAGAACCATCTTGTATATAATAATAATTCTGACTGCGAGGAAGCTTTTTGTTAATCGGGACAAAATTTCTAGCAGATTCCAGAATGAACAAGGAAAATTTATTATAACGAGCTATGAGAGAAGCGTCCGTAAACAAAAGGTTGTCTGAAGCCAGATTTAAGGTATAAATAGATGATTTAAGGTATAAATAGATTATCTAGGTCATGTGGTTTTAGAGAAAGTTTTTTGCAAAATTTAAGTGAGTATTGAAGTGAAAATTGAAATTCCATAATAATCGGACTTTGATCACTGCCATAAGTGTCTGTTTCAACTCGAGTTTTGCAGGAGAATAAAAGAAGAGATGACAAGATCAATATTAAAAGCAGAATAAGATGAGGGATGAATTAGGGTGGAAGAAGTTTTGTTGAGAATAATTAAGTCATGATTCTCGATAGCTTTGAGAAGTTTGACACTTGAGAAGTTGATGTGATGATACATACCCATTCATGGTAATGAGTGTTAAGGTCTCCAACGAATAGTTCAAATTTTTGAAATTGATTTATGAGATCTAAATAAAAGGAGGAGGTTCTTTGACCTGAGTATCTGTAGATATTAACAATAATAATGGGATCCTTAGAAGAAAGAAGACAACAATTGATGACAACGAATTTTACAGACGGGAATGGGAAAGAGAAGAAAGATCAATCATTTTAAAATTAAAGTTTTCTTTGATTAGGATACAGACGTCTCTATCTTCAGGTTGAGAAATGTCTAATCTAATGACTATGAAGCCTCGAATATTAAAGTTGTTATTGAGTTTGAGCAGAAATTCTTGCAAACAAATGATGTCAAAATTATGGGAAATGGATTGAAGAGAGGCCAGGTTACATCTAGCTCTCTTGCAATTCCACTGTAATAGTTTTAGATCTTTAGAAAGAGAAGAGAACCTTTAGAAAAGTTCCTAGAGTCGCTATGAAGGTGTGTGTTAAAGTAAAGGGATTTCGAAATTATCGGAGAGGGGGAACGTAAGAAAGATTCTGAGGGTGATCTAGTTCCAAAAATTGTTTTCTTGGACAGACGTGGTAGGAGAAGTGTAGTTAGACGAGAAGTTATCAGAGTAACGACGAACATTATAGTTAAAATTTGAAAGCATACCGGAATGATGATTGTCGGAAGCATAGGAAGGACTGAGGGGTGGCATTCGAGATGAGTGAGAGGATAGTGCTAATTTTAGCTGCGTCGTTCATTTGCAAAAAATTAATGAGTTCAGTAATTAAGTCTTCGAAACAAGTGTCAATTGTTAAATCATCGTCATAATTACCGGCTTTTAATAATTCATCCGAAGAAATATTAATAATGTTAGAGAATAATTCTTTAGCTAGAATTATTTTCAGCGCATTTTTCTGTTCTATGTTCAAGTTTCTTTTCTTTTTGCAAAACGCTGTCATTTGATATCGAAGCGTACAATGTCATTCCTCGACATGACGTGAGTATATTTGCTTCTGCCATCGAAGTTGCTAAAATTGTCGATTTTTTAGTAATTTGATTTTTCATATCGTTAGTGGAAGGAAACATTCAATAGTATAATAGTCTATGTCTTCTTCGATTTCTGTTCAAAATAAACACAGCTTATCGAGAATGTATTATCGAAGTCTATATCTAAAGTATGCTGAGAGATGATCGTTGACATTCCTTTTATATAAGCAAAGAAATTTGCAGAATGTCCTGAAATTTTCTTGTGATAATATACGGCAAGTCACTGGATATTTTGTTTGCAAATAATGGAACAATGTTCGTAGAGATCGATTGCTTACAAGAATACCTTTTTGAAAAGGCATTAATTCCTTTCTGAAATCAACTCGCATGTTCTCAGTACACATTAAAATTGACTCTTGTTTCTTCAAGTTTTTTGTTCATAATTGTTGACTCCTGAATGCGATTCATATCTCGATTTTGAATTGTACACATTGAATTGAACCAATTGTTGACTGTCAACACGAACTCTGAAAATTTCTCGTATTCCGGATTTCAAAAATCCGTTTGCCAACTCATTGGATCGTTTTAGCAGCTATATTCGACCAAATTCTTGCTGCTTGTTTAACTGATTGATGTTGCGAACCACGAATATCTAACTCTTGCTGAGTAATACGATAAGTGACACATAAATCGCCAACATTGCTCATATGGACGAATGTCTGGAAGACTGCATGAGTAAATAGTTCTTTGCTATTTGCTAACAATAATCCATCAAAGAATCAATTTCTCAAGAATTTTAGCAGGTATGGGACATCTGCGAATACTTTTACTTCTTCGTTTACAGAGTAATGGAAAAAGTATTGGGAGTACAAATAAGTTTTCGCCGTTTTTTATCAAAAATTAAGCATTTATTGTGAAAGAACGATACATAATGTTTTATTCAAAGTAATGGCCATCGCTAGCCACTACTTTTTCTCATCTTTCTGGCAGCATGTGGATACCGCGTCGGAAGAACGCTTCATCTTTTGAGGCTATCCAATCATTGATACAATTTTTGGTATCTTCATATGATGTGAAGTGTTGCTCAGACAGGCTATGCGTCATCGATCGGAACAAGTGGTGATCGGAAGGAGCAATGTTTGGAGAATACGGCGGATGGAATAGAACTTCCCATTTGAGTGTTTCTAAGTAGGTTTTGACCGGCGCCGCAACATGTGGTCGAGCATTATCATGCAGGAGAATAATTTTGTCATGCCTGGAGTAGTAGTCCGTTTTTCCTTGAGTGTTCGGCTCAATCTCATCAATTGTGTTCGGTAGAGAGCCCCAGTAATGGTCTCGTTCGATTTGAGCAACTCATAATACACGACACGAAGCTGATCCCATCAAATACACAACATGAGTTTTTTTCCATGAATATTCGGCTTGGCTGTCGATGTTGAAGCATGGCCAGGTGATCCCCATAATTTCTTCTTCTTTGGGTAGTGGATCCATTTTTCATCACCAGTGACTATACGATGCAAAAAACTTTTTCGTTTATGCCTGGCAAATAGCATTTCATATGTGAAAAATCGGCGTTCAACGTTTCTCGGCTTCAGTTTATATGGAACCCAATTCCCTTGCTTTTGAATCATTCCCAATGATTTCAAACGATATGAAATTGTTTGTTGAGTCACTCCTAATGTAAGTGCCAGTTCTTTTTACGTTTGGCACGAATCTTCATCCAATAATGCTTCCAATTCCGCGTCTTCGTACACTTTCGGCCTTCCACTACGTTCTTTGTCTTTGACGTCAAATTCACCACTACGTTCTTAAACTTTTAAAACTCAACTTCTCTCACTTAAGGCAGCATCACCATATGCTTCTACAAGCAATCTATGAGCCTCAGCTGCAGATTTCTTCAAATTAAAGAAGTAAATCAAAAGTTCCCGCAAATGACGCTTATTCGACTCAAAACTCGATATTTTCGTACAAAAAAAAATATATGATGCTGATACAAAATCGCTAATATTTCAAGGTTATAGTGTTGCCGAATGTCCAATCTTACGATATGTCAAACATCATATTTTACATCAAACAATTTTAACTATAGTTTATTAGTGGCGCCGTCTTTTGCAAACGGCGGAAACTTATTTGTACTCCCAATAGTATTCCGAACGCATTTTCTATGACACGCCTTGCTCGACTCAGTCTGTAAAGATTTTTTCCTTCAAAAAAAGGTGCAAGCTTCGAGAATATGGTCGCATCATGTAATTTTTTAAAGCAAAAGCTTCATCTGCCACAATATGGCAAAATGAGACCAACATTGGTTCCAACTACTGCTGGTAATGGTACTTGTAGAGAATTTTCTTTCAGTGAAGTATATAATTTTATTTCAAAACACTCCACCATCACTCTGCCGTCTTTCCAATATCTATGAAAGTAAACCGATATTTTGCATCACAAACAGCAAGCAAATTGATACTGTATTGACTCTTATATTGTAGTTATAAAATGAAGATCCATTATTTGGAGGAACCTATACAAAATATAAGAAAAAATTAAAATTAAAAATTAATCTTTTAATATATTATATAATAAAATTAATTTAACTTTAGAAATTCACATGTATACCTGGATTATGTTTTCCGTCTATTGCTCCTATACAGTTCGGAAAATCCCAATTTTCTTCGTTTGCTATTTTTTTCCACAAATCTTTGCTGGGTTGCTCAAAAACTTTATCCTTTAATCCTGCAATCCATTGTTTCGCACATAATTTCGTTTCGGACATAATTTTTGAAATTGTATTATGTCCTACTCGAAATGCATAGGAAAGAGATCTCATGCTATCTGAAGCCAAATAACGTAGACATATTTCTAATCGCATATTTGGAGATTTATGCTTCTCGAACACATTCTTGTTTTGTAATGTATAGCTCAACAGCAGTAAATAATTTGTCAAAAAGGAGTCATACGAAAGTAATTGATGAATTTCTCATCATTATAAAAATGTAACTCTCTTATGAGATTATTACTCGCTCCATCGTTTTCTATTATCGATTGAAAAAATTGAATGAACTCAATATTTTCATTTTCACAATTTATTTTTATTTTTATGTTTATTTAATAAATATAGAGTTCTAATCAGTTTTTTAAATTTAATCTCTGCTGCTGTATGATCAAGTGTTTCTGATATTTTTTTATGGAAAACAATAATGAACAGTGCTAACTGATCAGAATTCATTTTTTAGAAATTTCAATGAGAAAATTTCAATTAGAGAAACTGCAATTTTCAGAAACTGTATACAATGAATAACATACATAAATGAATGCATGCGTGTGCTGCGTTACGCAAAACTCATTTCTATATGTCTCATGAAGCGTATTACAAACTCGCGTAATCAATAAGCTGCTATCTTTAGTATTTCTGTTGGAACAAAAGAATATAAATATATGATTGGTTATCGTACACGCTACCCAACTTTCTTGCGTATTATGAGACATATGGAAATTAAATTTCACGTAACAAAAAGTAGTAAAGTAACAACTCGAAAAACGTGTACTGGTCTCTGATTGGTTATGCGATACGCGGAAAATCTATACCATAGGACGACACCCTAAAGACGTCACTAATTTTGTCATCTTTTTCTGCTGCGACTGAAGAGGCAGCATCCAAAATGGCAAGTATCCAATTTCAAATGCGTATTCGTACCAATTGCATGCTTACTAAAAATGAAACGCTGTTAATAGCATTTTTAACCAGAGTACGGACAACAGAGGCTATGTTCCAAAATTGATTGCCAGCGCTGCAGGTATGTCATCATAAAAATATGCTATTAACAGCATTCAAATTTTAGTAAGCATGCAATTGGTGAATACGCATTTGAAATTGGAACGATGCCATCTTGGATGCTGTAGCTGCCTAACGGTTTCATCAATGAACATGTTAGGAGCTGTAATGGCTCCTGCATACTGGACGCTTGCCGCGCGGCAAAATGAGACGCGATAATCAATGAACACATTAAAAGATGTAAGCTTATTGCCATAAGCTTATTGGCTATTGTATCACATTTTACCTAGTATGCAAGAAACATAACAGTAATTGAGAAAGAAGAAAGAATTTAAGAAGTAGATGTAGAAATCGATCAATCATAGTTGATTATTTTTTTCACATTCAACTATAATTGGTTGATTTCTACGTTGATTTTTACGTTTACTTCTTAATTCTACTGCTATTGTAGATCACGCATTATTTTTTAATGGCAATAGCCACAGCAAGAAATGGCGATAAAATTGATATCTTTATTCTCTCACAGCACTGCTACAGTGTGCTACGATGATTTTTGGAACGATGTTGATAATGCTGCCAGTAATGTGCTGTCGTGAGAATTCCCACACGGGAATGTTCGCACGCATATGTAAGCTGCTGTCATAGTTTCGTATTGATTGCTTTCACATCGGCAATATGTATGCGCAACAAATATTTCCGTATGAGAATAATCCCTATGACGCACATTACTGCTGTCAGTGCTGGTAATTATAAACGTGAGTATTCACATATCCGCCATTTTTACTCCTTTTCCTACTTCTTGTTGTATTCCAACTCCGCCGCTGAGCTGAAGGTTAAGTTGCGTTACGGTTGTTATAGCTTCTAAGAAACCTGTTGTTAGAAATCTTGTAGTTGTGAAACCTTCGTATTTGTGTATTTCCGCACTTCAAAATTTTACCATAAGACTAAGAGACGAAAAGAAGGATATAAAAAAACTGAAATATTATATATTAACGAAGGCAAACAAATTTATAAAATATCTTGTTGCGATAAATTGTATCAATAGATCAGAAAAAGATATTTCGATTATTTAAATTTCTTGCGGATAATATTCGTCGACAACTTGCTGTATTGCTGTAAAATAAATACATTTATGAATAAATCACTACACTTCCTCGTAGATAAGAAATTTTAATCCTTTTCTTCAAATTGATGTATATATTTGACATCTTATCTAGAAATAACCTGAATGTCAGACACTCTTCAAGTTCTGCACTAATATTATGATATTCAACTGATTTTGAGAACAAAAATGAAATGAAAGGAGCTACAAAATTTCAAGCAGGAAATACAAATCATAAACTGTAATGACTATAATCCGTCACAACTCAATGATGGGGACAAAGTAAGGAGTAGGAAAAGGAATAAAAATAGTGGACGCGAATATCTACGTTTCCTGGAATATACCCTAGTAACCTGAAATCCACTACATTAAAGGTGCCGACGCTCAGTGTCTATACTATACTGTGTCTGTACTTATACTACATGGGCTGAAAAAGCCCGGGATTTTTAATGAAAACAAGCGTTTTTTGGGCAAAGTTATATTTATTCCTCAACATAGTTGCCTTCGAGGACGATACACTTGATATAGCAATTTTCCAACATTTCGATGCCCTTTCTGTAGTACGAAACGTCCAAGCCTTCGAAATACGCCTCGGTTTCCGCAATGACTTCCTCATTCGAGATGAATCTCTTTCTCTGGAGCCACCGCTTGAGGTTTGGGAACAGATAATATCGCTGGGGGCCAAGTCTGGAGAATATGGTGGGTGAGCAACCACCAATTTGAATCGTAATTGCTCCAATTTGGCCATCGCTTTCAAAGACGTGTATGACGGTGCGTTATCGTGATACAGAACGAAGAAAGTAGCACCACTTAAATGACTGTAGTTTGTAAACGAATGAACGAAATGTCATGAAACTTCATACATAAACTAGT
>NW_017259568.1:579046-581956 GCF_001594045.1 Atta colombica | reverse complement strand
ATATCACATACACACACACATACACATACAAGATGTCTCACACCGTATAATATATACCGTATAATATTTTTATAGCGTATTTTAGAGATAGAGTAAAAAATCCTAATACAAAACTGTCGAGGTACACTAGTTTTTGAATTATAATTGATCAAAAATAGTTTGTAATTCAAAAATTATTATAGTCACAACATTTTCGTATTAGGATTTTTGTCTTAAAATGTTTGAAAGAATCTAGAAATAATAATAGAAATTATAAAAATAAAAGTTTTTTATTTATAAGCAGATAAAATTCTCTATATCATCGTAATGACTATCAATTATTAATTTCTCCTTTATCAGCGTTATATTATTTGCCAAAAATGCGTATACACTTACACTATACTACGCGGTTCCTCAAGACAATAAAGACGAGTGCAAATACCGGAAATTAGTAAAATCACCGCTATCAGGTCAATCTCCAAGCTGATTCTAATTCGAGCATGCACCACATTGCTTGATAGAGGTTGTTTTGACTCGATAGAATATGATGAATTTGCTTTATTACTTTCTATCAAAGTAGTATTCGAATTTGTCTGTCCATTCGCCTATAACAAATAAAAATCAATGCAATCATCAACATGACGCAATCAAATCTGATAATTAATTGATTTTGGAAGAAACTGCAAGTAATGAAAATATTATATAATAGTGATTTCAAAAGATATATCTTTATAGAAATCTTGCTGAGGTATTATTTAATCAATATGTTTTTATGTGAAAAAATAAAGGATTTAAATATACAGGGTGTCCGGAAAATCGCCCGCGGGCTATATCTCTACGTGATGCATTCTGGATAACACCAAACTATTCCGAAATGTAATTATTTGTGTTAAAACACTATGAAATAAATTACGATTGTGATTATAAAAAATAAATTATAATTTTTTAAATATGAAAGTGGTTATAATTTGAAAATGATTTATTTTCGAATATTTATATAAGTAAGCTTTTTTTCTTCTTTTCCGAATCATTTCCCGAAATATTATGGGCAATTTTCCGAACTATATATTATATAATATATATAGTATAGGTCAACAGTGAGAATTAATTCAAGCACTGTATATATTATACATATCGATATATATAATATATAATTTAAATTTTATTTTTTATTACATATAAATGCAATAGATTTTTAATACAATAGATGGAAATGTCATACTCGCTCTTTCAATTTTATATCTTTTGATAAGTTTAAAATTTCTTTAATTGTTTCTTCTTTGCAAAAGTAGATTAAGTAGGAGACCATTTCTATCCTAAATCTTTTTTTAATATATTAAATATTTCACAATATCAATAAAATATAATGGGATTTTACTTTTTTTCAGATTTTTTCACAATATATTTGAAACTAAATTTAGAAGATATAGCATTGCTTAATCTATTTCCGAAATTTAATTAATTAAGACATAATACTGAAAAAAATTTATAAAATTGATATTAATGACATGAAAATATTTTTCTCTTGTAAAATGCTCCTAGTTTTTCACTAAATTAAAAAATTCATATACTGTTCACGGAGTGATTCAAAAACGCTGCAGATATATTTCCGCATATGATTCTCTGCATTTCCTAGATTTTGCAGATCTTCCATCTGCATGATCTACACCCGCCAAGAAAATCATCGTATTTAAAGGTCGCGGCTTACCTCATCCCTCTGAACCGTCCTTGACTGATCCGTTGCGTCGGCGTCGTGCTTGCTATCCTGTGGTCTCGCTCGTCTGCGCCGAACTTCCATCACCCGAGATCCACGTAACAAATCCGGAGAGAAAGAGAATGTCGAATCTCTGTCTAAGAGATGAAGCGAGAGATAAAAATTAGTCGCACGTAACTAGTGGCACGTTTTTCGGAGACTCCCAGCAGGAAACGAGATGCAAAACCTGTTGTTTAAAAGACAATTCGTAAAATCTGACCTCCCGCCGCCCACGTCAGTGCCGCTTGACAGCTGGATCTCCACGAGGTCGTGACTAGTCGACTTTCTCTCCAGAGTTCCTTACGAGACGCTCTTCCGGAACACTTTTCCGGGAGTTTCAGGACAATCTCGCTTCGCTTGGCCGTGCTTGATCAAGATTTTGCGCGATCAAGGTGGTTTTCCAAATTCCACGCACGTTCCCTCGTTGCTTAGGTTAGCACGAGTTTGATATAACGGTACTGTCTCCGACGATTCCATCCAGTGATGGTTCTGCGCATCGCGCGGTAAAATTCTGCTTTTGCCGATACGTTTATTCCTTTCCATTATCTAAATTCACTCTCACACAATCCTATAATAGTGGCGGCGTGACGCCAACTAAACGTTTCTTTCAAGTGGCTCTCTCGATTATGTTAGGTCTGTTTAATATATTCTGAACTAATGTACACTTTTGGAACTTAAAGTGAAATAGGTATATATATTTGATATTTGACGAAAGCAAGAAAGAGGTTTCTAGTTTAGTCTGTACAGTGCAGGATAAAAAAACAAATAAAGTCCGGTGACGTTACACCAATGTAAGATTAACTTTAATCTTGGTTTATTTTTATTCTTTTCCTTTTAAGAATTCTAAGATTCTAAGAATTTGAAAAAGATAAACAATAAGTTAAAATTAATCTTATATTGGTGGAACCAGACCATGACGACCATGTTATAAGAATCTTCTTATATCATATGATGACAATATTAATACATGATATTATTGATAGTGATATAGAATTCGCGCGATCGTATTTCATTAACATGTCAGTCTCGTTCCTCTTAATTCGTTAGATGCCCTTGAAATATGTGATTGAAATCTCTAATAACCATGCCATTTGCTATAACTAATGCTTTTCTGACGGAATAAAAATGACACGTGGAAACAAAATGATCCAGTCGAACAAGTTTATTTTTCCAAAAAT
>NW_017259568.1:572930-578946 GCF_001594045.1 Atta colombica | reverse complement strand
TATGTATGTATATATATATATTAGGTGTAGTAAAAAGAAATCCATTATTTTTCCATTCAATTTCATGCAAAAATAATGGATTTCTTTTTACTACACCTAATATATATAAAACATATATATAACATATATTACACGATCAATAGTCATATGCATAATTTTCATACAAAGCTGTACTTTATGAAATGTATAGGTACATCATATTCAAAACGTTTTAATAAGTGACTAATGGCTAATGGCTAATGGCTAATATATTAGTACACCGTTAGTAATGAAAATCCATAGTTTACGTTATGTATATTAGATTTTCGATACTGGCAGTAATAATATTTTTTTCTACGTCCAAGGTCTACTTTACCTCTTTTTTCTACGTTTAATAAAAAGAGATATGTTTTTTTATGGTCAAATGTACAGATATTAGTGATATATGCTTTTATATCAGCTTTATATTATATATGCTTTATATTATTCAATATCAGAATATACATACAATTAACATAAATCAAAACTAATGAGAGTCAAACGCAAATTATCAGACGTAACATCTTAAAAAAAATAATCAAATTACGAATTCTCTGATAAATGATATCTTTTTTACTTTGTACATTTTAACTCATTTTGGAGTTTTCTTCAGCAATATAGATATATTACGAAAAGCTCACAAATATGAGAAGATAATAAGAAAGAGAACTAAAATTTTACAACACTTTATCTTTGGCAATTTGTGAGTGACACAATCTGTTTGGATATATGAGTTTTTCATTTATATCTATATTGCCTTGATTTATGTAGTTATACTTTATGTTATATTTTATAGATTTAAAGTCCTCTATATAATAATTGTTTTTCTCAATATTAGAATATTACATGTGTATGTATTATGATGTGTGAATATTTACACAAATTAGAGCTAGAAGTAGTTTATGCTGAGGCATTCATGCAGGTATTCCCTATGTTTATTTATATAAAATATTGCAATTAAATTTTATGTGTACATTATACACATTATATTTTATATGTATACACACAATATTGCATATTTGTAACATAAGGAATGCATAAATAGCTTAGCACAAATAACTTCTATCCATAACGTATGTATATTCACATATTATAGTATACATATATGCAATATTATATAATATTGCCTAAATGTGTATTATATTTAAATACTTACACCACTAATGTTTGTATATTTTGCATGAATAACTTCTACATCTTTTTATTAAACGTAGCAAAAAATAGAATAGTTACATATATTATATGTGTAATATATCTATGTACTAATACATGTCTTGCTAATACATCCTGACCTAAAATATTGCATTGTATGAAAGGAAAAATGCTATTACGGCTGTGTGTCAATGTACACTGTCAATACTGAAAATTTATAGTTACGTAAATTACATATGTTCAGTACTCGCAGTCTATATCGATACACAGTCCTAATATCATTTTTTCCCTATGACCAATGTCATTTTAGGTCAAGATGTAATTATGTATTATTGTCGATATATGGACACATGTTGCAAATATATATATATGTATGTATATTAATATATCAACCTTGATTAAATTTTGCCGCTCCAGCATTTCCTTAAATTGAAAAATTAGAATCATATTAAAAAATATGAATATTTAGAAAAATAAGAAAAATAAGAAGCATTCCCAATGAGAGTTAAAGTATCTATGCGATTGAGTTATAGAGTCATATAAATTATAAATGTTGTGAATACTATAATATACTATTAAATTTAAGTCTAAGAAAAATAAATTTCTTTTTGTAAGACATGCGTTATGAAATTAACAGTAAACTTTATTTTTATTCAGTATTCAGATTAAATTTATTATTACTTTTAAATTATAATTATATAAATTTATTATTACTTTTAAATTATAATTATGATTAAATTTTATTATTTATTTTTATTAATTCTAATTTTAAATTGTTTTTATAGTTTTTCTTACTTCTATCAGCGCTAAGTGCTTTACATGAAAAATTTTTATATTTAAATTAAATTTTTTCGTTTTATACGTCTAACTCTATAATTTTTTGTGATAACACTTAAATTGAGCAAGATAACGCAATTTTGTGATAATGTTTTGTTTAATATTTTGAAAAAGAATTAAATAACTATTACTTCAGTTGGAAGAAAAAAATGTCTTTGAATGAATTGTGATATAATAATTTCATTTAAGAGGAATTTAAACTATTTGGATTGGAATAGGAAGATCCTTCAATAAGATGTACGTATATTTAGGTTTCATTTCATAAAAATTAAAGATAGTATCATTTGGATTAAGTAAATAATAATAAAGATAGTATCACTTGGATTTTGTTTTTTATTTTGATAGAATTTAACTTGGCGTCACAGCGTTGATATCAATTCTTTTATACAAATGATACATATCATTAGAGTTAAGTAAATAACAAGAAACAATACCAATACATTTGTATTTTACTTTTTAATTAAACAGAATTTAACTTCGTTTATACTTCGATTTTAACTTAGTTAAAATTGTAGTATCTGAGTTTTAATTTTTCGTTTGATATTATTGATTAATTAATTTTTTTCGAAGAGTAATAATTTTTTACAAAGAATTAAAGTTACATTAATTGGGTTGGAATAAAAAGACCTTTGAAAATATCCTTGAAAAAAAATAAAAATTACTATTAATTGGATACTTAATATTATATACAAAGGGCTGATTTCACTAATTCAATTAAACCAAATCGGCGTCAATCATAAGTGGTCAATTCTACTAAACAATAAATACAATTAGTCAGTTCTACGGCCAATTAAGTAATTGGCATTGGTGAAACCAAATAATTCTTCATGAAAAATACGCTTAGAGTTTTTTACTTATTTTTAAAAAGGTAAATCTGTAAATAACAAAAAACAGTATCATTGTATTTTACTTTTTAATTTGATAGAACTTAACTTAATTATGTAGTATACAGAAAAGCGAAAATGTAAAATCCATAATGGGTATACAAAATGAAGACAGGGCAATGTTCTTATTTGTTTATGATTTCTAATCCGCAAAAGTTTAGTTTCCTATGAACATGGAGCGGAACTTGCAGTTGCGCAATCATTGCGAGTCAATGACGAACACCATTCTGGTTAATCTACGGAAAGGCTCTTGTGATTGGTCAGCGCTAATTGCACATACCGGAAATTCCGCTTCATGGGACATAGGAAAACAGATTTTAGCGGAACGAAATCGACTAAATGAAGCCATGACCAATCACGAGCGTTTCGCCAATTCTGCGCCATAGGACCATATCCTCCCATAGGATATGCGGATATGCGGAACTGCGGAATGTTCGTGATTGGTTGTGGCTTCATTCCGCTGATTCTGCCGTTTTTTATTGCGCAAATTTATTGATCACAGCACAGACTCTTGCATAACGCATAATGCATAATGCATAAAGGAATCCTAGGAAATAATGGATGTTTCATCCACAGTAATGAATCGACGCAGAAATTCATCTGAATTACGTTGAAACATCTCCAAACATTTTGAAATCTCACGATCGCGCTTATGGTCCATAGTGAGCAAATGCGACATCCATCTTGCCGATAGCTTTTTCATATCCAATTGTTCGTGCAAAATTGAAATCAACACCATTGTGCCATACGACATGCCTGTGACATATGGCCTCAACAAGCGCACTTTCACTCGTCGATCAGTCAAAACAATATCGTGGACTTTTCGATAATTTCTGGCAGTCATTTCGTAGCAGTCAATTGGACGTCCCGAACGAGGTGCATCACATGTAGATATACGACCACATTTAAATTCATTCGCCCAATTGTATATAGTCGCAAACGCTGATGCAGATGTGCTATGAACATTATCCAATTCGGCTTTGATTTCTTTCGGCGTTAAACCTTTCATATGTAGATGTGTGATTATGCACGAAACTCGTTTTTTTTCATTTTGCAAAAAATACAAAGGTTGTTTGCTTTAATCGTTTACAGAAATGAAACTACACGATGAATTCCGTTCAAAATTTGACAGTATTCAGCTGAGAGAGCTACTTGTCAAAAAGTAATGACACTGCGAGTGTCCTTTGACAGATTTTCTAAGAACTTATTGACTTACTCTTGTATCAATCACTCAGAGAGTAAATTGCATTCCGAAACCCATCAAAGAAAAAGTGTTGCAACTTTTCTGTGACAAGTTGTACATATACAACATAAACTAAAATTAATCTCGTTTATTTGATTTAAATGGAGAAAACTATTTCCTACAAGTGTATAGTTAAGCCCTGCACATAATAGAAGGAATAAAAAATTAGGAATAAAGAATAAACAATTTCAACTTCAAGAATCGAATACATCGGAATACAGTTTCAGATAGGTTGAAATCATTTATTCTTTATTCCTTAGTCCTTTTTTTGCGCGCAGGGCCTTGATCAACATGATTGATGCACGCTGAAGCGTGCTCAGATTCCCACCTGGATATTTTCCGGATGTTATGTCCTTTAATTAGACAAATAACAAGAATAGAGTAATATCTGGAGCAATCGGATGGGAATCTGAACATAATCTTAAAGATAATTAATTAAGGTCAGATAAATACGGAAGTCAAGACATGATCAGAACATGAATGTATCGTATATATAGTATACAGAAAAACGAAAATGTAAATCAAAATTAAAATAAATACATAAAACACAGTCGGCAATGTTCCTGTATGTATGTGATTTCCGATCCAAAGGAATTCATTTTTCTATGTTTCTATGTTTCATTTACTGGATTCGATGTGCTTTGTACGACATTCTACAACCAATCAGAAAGCAGAATTTTATTTCGTGTCGATGATATGAAGCAAAATCCTGTTTTCTGATTGGTTGCAATGCATCGTACAACGGATCCAATATGAATCCAGCAATTGATCCGAAGGAATTCATTTTCCTATGTCATCGAGCGGAACTTGCGGATGCGAAATCAGTGCGGTAGATCTAAATTAAGCAGAGGAATGAAAATTTTACTGCAGTGTCTGCAGTGTATGCTTGCATCGCAATATTTCGTGTGACCAACTTTTTAACCTGAAATAATCATCAATTTCGTGATTAATCACGATTCATAAGATAGAGCGACACTTTTTTGTTGAATTTTTACTTATTTTTATTCGAAAATGCATCGATTGGGTGTATTTTCATCACTGTTATTAAATCCAGAGGGTGTCGACAAATGTGCTCACAGTTCTTCAATGACAATTTCGATATTATTTGAATAACCTAGACATTTAATTACAAAAATACATTGTACTAAAAGTATTTTTATCAATATCTGAGGTAACCGGAACTCAACATATATATATATATAATGTACATATATATGTACATTATATATATGTACATTATATATATGTACATATATATAAATTATATATAAATTATATATAATATAGATTTGGCCACAACTTATTCAACTTCTTTATGATCGCGTTACCATAAAATAACAATAACGTCAATAACTTCAACTTATAATCTCTGCAGAGTGTAGAATGTGTAAAATGTGCAACCGTTGCAGCGCTTGCAACGCTCGCTGACCATGTGTGATGTGACAATGCATTGCTAGCGCCATATTTGCCTCTTGCGCCAAAAATTCCAAAAGGACATTACTCCCACTCCGTAGCAGCGAAGACGACGACGATGTTTCTTAATTTTTTCTTAATAAAAGTTTCAGATTTGTATTTTGCATTTCCACTCATAGAGAAAAAATAAGAACACTTTCATTATATATTCCGAGCATTATACAATATATTGCAATCAATTGAATATTTATAACTTGATCGGTTCAGCCTTATTAAGATCCGATAATCTCGATCTGGCGCAACTCGCCGGCTCGCGTACAATAGCCATGGCAATGTCACTGCACATAGCTTAGCGCTGAGATACTACCAGTTTCTTCAGATATATACATAGACGGAAATCTTTAAAAAATCAATTCTTTTTAATTAAAAAAAATTTAAATTAAATTTTAAAAAGTTTAAAAAATTTAAA
>NW_017259568.1:565644-572723 GCF_001594045.1 Atta colombica | reverse complement strand
GTTTTAAAAAATAAAAATTTTTTAATTAAAAATATATATAATTAAAAATAAAATAAAAAAAATATAAACAATAAAATTGGAAACAAGACCGTTTATATTAGATGTAAGAAAAAGTTCATGGCGTTTTTTCCATTAGATGACATTAAAAAAACGCCACGAACTTTTTCCTACACCTAATATTAAGTACATTACTTTAAATACGAAGCGCTACTACGGTCTGAATGTTAAGATGTTAACTATTATAATATATATATTCATATAAATGAATTAATTTCAGAAATGATAATTGCATGCTGATATAGTTGTCGGACTTTCAACGAAATTAATCTGAAATATTAATAATCCCCCTAAATTTCCCAAATTTAAAAAACTGTACTAAACTTATTGCGACAAATATTGCTTCAGCCGGAGTCGAATCCGGATCTCTTGCATTCCGTGCGAGAATTCTTGCATTCCGTGCTCCGTTCCTAATATATATATAATAGTTCAACATCTTAATATTTAGCGCCATCATAGTAGCGCTTCATATTTAAAATAAAAAAATATAATTTTAGAAACTCAGAAACGAAAACTAATAAAGACAAGAAACTTAAAAAATAAAAATTTTTTTTACTGAAGATTAAAGATAAAAAATTAAATTCTTTAAAATATAAAATGTTTTTGACATAGAAATTCACTTACACACATGCTGCTTTTAAAAGTATGAAATAAAACAAACAAAAATAAAAATTAAAAATAAAAATTAAATATTAAAAAAATATAATTAAATAAAAATATTTAAAAGCAAAAAAATTTTTTTAATTGAAAGCTTAGGTAAAATAAATTAAAATAAAAAAAAGGAATTATTTTTTTAACTCTTATTATAATTTTTGAATTGCTTTTATAGTTTTTATTATTCGAACCAGCAGCGCCAAGTGTTTACTTCTTCAACTTTTTTGTGATAACATTTGAATGGATAAGATAACGCAATTATGAATTGTATTCTTTACTTAATTTGGTATGGGTATTTAAATTAGCACTAATTGTTGTTATCAAATTTTTTATACGAATAATACATATCATTAAAGTTGATATTATTTAATTTGGTTTCCAAATTACATGGGATTTAACTTCGCGTCAATTGTTGATATCAAATCTTTTATACGAATGATACATAAAATTATGTGGAATTTATTAACTTGAGCGCCAGTTTTGTTGATATCAAATCTTTTATACGAATGATACATATTATTAGAATTAAGTAAGATGATATCACTTGCATTTTACTTTTTAATTTGATAGAATTTAACTTGATAAGTTAAGATTGTAGCATGGGTTTTAAGTTTTCATTTGATACATTAGTTTTTTCGAAAAGTAGTAATTTTTGACAGAGAATTAAAGTTATTATTATTTGGGTTGGAATAAAAAGACCTTCAATAAGAATATCTTTGAAGAAAAATTAAAACTGCTATTAATTAGTTGGATACTTAGGTCTTATTCGAGAAGCACTTTTCTTAACGCCTTTTTTTATCTTTTTTAAAAAGGTAATTTTGTGCTGATATTATGCATGTAGATGTCTTCCTGTAAACAGTTTATCTTATCTATAGGAATATTCTTGAAAGAGAATTAAAACTATTATTGATTGGATTAGACACTTATACTCCATTCAACAAGAAAATGATCTCGGACAAAAACTTGTCCGTTTTGCGCAGGTTCATAGCTGTTGTACAGCGTTATATTGCCTACTATGCGCCATTTTCTCGTTGAACAAAATATACGTTTTATTCAAAAAGCATGTATGTTCTTAGCGCTAATTTTTTTACCTTTTTTAAAAAGATAAATTTTCACTGATTATTCTAACTTTCAATACTGTATTTTTATTAATCATCTGTGAATACTTCAAATCTGCACATGGAAAATCAGGACGATGCGATTTTAATGCTGTTACGGGAAAAGTTGGAAGTATATACAACATGATAATGTGTATGGAATACACGTTTTATTTTTAATAAGAAATTCTAATTTGTATAAAATTTAATTTTATTTAATTAAATAGTAAATGCATCAATATTTATTGAAAAATACATACATTTATACCTAAATTATCGTTTTTTAACTTACCGACATCAAAAAACTTTGAAATAAAAAAATAAAACAGGATTTGAAACGACAACTTTCCTTCTCAGAATATATATTCTATGTATGAAAATACACAAGTTTACAGAATTACCAGAAAATAAGAAGAAAAATATTTATCAAATCCTTTAAGTTGACATTTTTCTCCAACAGGAGCGTTCGAATTTATTCTTCCGTAGCGCTTTTCCGAAACCATATTTCATTTTTTTCGATCATTTTTCACGCTTGAGTTTGGTCTCTTTCTTTTTAGTTCGTGATGCAATGGCTCACTCCTTGCTTCTTTCAATCATGCACTTGATGCGTTGATAGGGCAAGTGTAGAAGTAATTTCCGTAATAATTACTATGAAGCTATAACTATCAGCAACTACCCCCACTCTTCCCTCACCACGCATTACCAAGTAACGCAAGCCAGAATCTGGTACTACTAGGTCCACCCTATTTCTCTTCCTGCCTGTATGCGACTTTCTACGCAGAGTAATATCTACCTGTATAACTTAAGACCATGGCACACAAAAAACTTGAATAATAAAACGTAAGCAACAAGCGAATTATCAATCACAGTAGAATCCTTAAGATCATAACGTAAGCAGTAGCCAATTTACTGTTGTTTCCTTATTGCTTACTAAGGTTTCTAAATATTCAGATATTCAGATGTTCAGATATTCGAAATCGATTCCGGTCCAAGAACTAAACCGTATTACTTAGATAATCCGAATTATTCGGATCTGCGGATTTGAATTTGGATCCTGATCTAAATTCAGATCTGAATTTTGCTCCGGATGTAGATCCATGTTCAGAAAGAAAGAAACATCAATGTATTTAATTTTAACATAATTTACTGTTGAATTTTAACATAAGTTACTTTTTAAATTTTTTTAAGTTACTTTTTGAATTTTGATTCACATATATAATTGAAGAAAAATAAAATTAAAAAATACAAATATAAATTCATACAGACTTATACAAGCACTTAAAATCCAATTAAACCGTTTAAAGCATTTGTTTCTAGAAATTGTGTGTCTCAAATATATGTCTTATGAGATTTAATAATTATAAATATAAATGTTTAGAACAAACTCTTAATCTTAAAATAGTAATAACAAAGATGTATAAGGATAATAAGATAAATATTTGTATTTCACTTTTACACTCAGATTAAATAAGTGTATAATATGATGACTTAATGTACATTCAGTCCGCACTAATGCATCCAACTGAATTCGCTATAGGTTTGCTATGAATTCGGAATCGAATCTGAGAACCGGATCAGGATTCGACTTTTTTTACTTCAGATTCGGATATCTTAGAAAATTCGAATTTCCGGATAACCCGAATTTGAAGCATCATTTGTAATTCGGAATATCCGAATAGTTTTAAATCCGAATCAATCTTGAAGCCCTACTACTTATGTCTTGCTACTTTAAATTTTTTGTGTGCCATGGACCTTAATAAACAGAATATAATTTTGTTTCCACTCGATCTTCTTTTACAAAAAATAAAATTAAATATTAATTAATTATAAGCAAATAGACATCAATGACAAATAAATCACTTTTTCATTATCATTTCTTAACTTAGTTAACAATTAACGTGTAATTTCGTTCCTATCCGACTTCCTTTTGTTAAATATTAAATTATAAACAAATGAAGATTGAGATCGAAATAAATCACTTTTTCATTACCATTTCCTAGTTTAGTTAACAAATACCAACGTATAATTTCTTTTCCATCCGATTTTTTTTTGTTAAATATTAAATTATAAACAAATAGAGATTGTTATCGAATAAATGTTGTTTTGTCATTTCCTAACTTAATTAACAAATACCAATATATAATTTCATTTTCATTCAATCTCCATTTGTTAAATATTAATTATAAACAAATATAAATAAATCGTTTTTTTCATTATCATTTTCTAGCTTAGTTAACAATTACCAGTGTATAATTTCCATTCGATTTCCTTTTATTAAATATTTATTATTAATTAGAAACAAATAGAAATCGATGATTTTTTTATTATCATTTTCTAATAGAGTTACAGGCCCCGATTGAATAGCATTGAAACTTAGCTAGAATTATAGAACATAAAAAAAGGATTAAAAAGTTCCGTACAACTTTGTAAAATGAGTCCCTTGAGTGCTTGACCATTGAGATCCTGGATGCTGATTACGAAGATATAGAAGATATATTCTTTTCGTAATCTGGATATTACTAATATTGTACGATATGGAAAACATGTAGAAAACATTAAGAATTATGTGTTTCAGAATGTGTTTAGAATATACTGGTGGTCACAATGCCAGAAAGAAATGTCAAATTCAAAAAATAAATCAAATTTAAAAAATAAAGTATAAAATTTCTTTTTAAATATGTTTTGATTTCTTTCCCCGAAATTCATTTTTGAAAAGAGAATAGGAGCAGACAGACTTTATTATCATTGGCGCCGATTCCTTAGATAAAAAACGATATCATTAGAGTACATTCTTATGATATGTGTCAATTTGGGATTATTCGATCACATCGCAACTATTTTTCAAAGTATAATGTATATAAAAAAAATCCCCTCCATTTTAGGATGTGATATAAAAAAAATGTGGAAATGGAGGAAAGAAACTATTTAAAAGGAGAGCTCCAGGCAATATTACCATCAATCGTTCAGAGAGCTTCGAAAAAATTCAGACAAACAGCTATTGTTAATTATAAGTTTTCCAAGAAAATAAAATATCTCAAACCATGAATTATTACGTTTCAATTCAACAGGATGAAGCGTGCAAGAGACAGTAAATTTATTTAATTTTATATATTTAATTTTATGTATATATTTACTTAAATATTATACGTTATAAATGTTTGTAAGATCTACTTACATGTTTTCTTTTTTTTTTCACAGCGCATTTTCTCAAACATCTAATACATCTTCGAAACCTCACATGCGTCGTATCTTGATGAAGAAATTGCATTGACATCGACAGCATACAAGTTCCTGGACATTGAGATCTATATCTCATGTGCAAATTGCGATTGATGACAATCACGATTGATGATAATGCGCATGTTCATACCTCATGCTACGTAGAAGACGTCTATCGAGAGGTGTGCAAATATCGAGCAATTAATGCAGTCAACAATCTCATCATCATCACCAATCATCATCATCAAGTTCTAAATGTGGAATTTGAAAATATATGATACGAATAACGTGAAATTAACATTAAACATGTTGTACATGAAATCAACTACTGTGCTTTTTTTATTTGAATTTGAGCAATGTGTTGAACATGTATTCTATGAATTAGGTCAATATACACACGGTGTTAGTAAGAAGTTCGAATATTTTGTGTCAATGTAAGATAAAATTGTATTACTAATAAAAGCGATGCAAACATTTTGTACAAAATTTATAATAAAAATTCTATTGTAGAATGTGAACTAATAGTCTATGATTTAGATTATATTGCACATACTGCATTAGATTATATTGCACTACATGATAAATAAATGTATGTTAAAAAATATATATATTATATATTCTTTTCTTCTAAAATTATTATTTTATCCTTAGTATTTTCACTTCTTCTTCTTCATAGTAGTATTGAATTAGTCAATAAAAAAGCACGTTTGATCATTTTTGTACTACATTACTAAAAAAAAAAAAAATTAACATAATTAATGTTACTAGGTTATATTATTAAAAATTCATATAAATATTATTAAAAATTCATATAAATTCATATAAATATCATCATAATTAGTTTTTAAGTCATTAAAAGTCGTATCATTAAAAGTCGTAAATATTACATCTATTTAATTACATCACATGCGAGAAGAAAAGACAACGTGGAAGAGAGCACAATGGGTAGAAGAGAGAGAGCCGCATCCTATAATGGATAGAAGAAAGAAGACAACAGATTAAAGAGAGAACGCAATGGGTGAGAAAGGAGAAGAAACGAATCCTTCCCCTTCTACCATGAACCCCGATGACGCGCTTCCCCCTTCCCAACGTCTGTGAGGTCATTTTTCCCTCCCTGACACACACACACACACACATATTTCCATAATTACAATTAACTAACTCAACCATTTTACCATAAACAAACCGACTGTAACTGTAAGTTAATAATAAGTCTTTTTTCTTATATATATTGGGAGTACAAATAAGTTTTCGCCGTTTGCATCGTATCACTGGTGATGAAAAAATGGATCCACTACGGACCCAAAGAAGGAAATCATGGGGACCACCTGCTTCAACATCGACAGCCAAGCCGAATATTCATGGAAAAAAACTCATGTTGTGTATTTGGTGGGATCAGCTTGGTGTCGTGTATTATAAGTTGCTCAAATCGCAAAGACCCTTTCGTTTATGCCTGGCAAGCAGCATTTCACATGTGAAAAATCGGCATTCAACGTTTCTCGGCTTCAGTTCATATGGAATCCAATTCCCTTGCTTTTGAATCATTCCCAATGATTTCAAATGATATGAAATTGTTTGTTGTTGAATCACTCCTAATGTAAGTGCAAGTTCTTTTTGCGTTTGGAACGAATCTTCATCCAATAATGCTTCCAATTTCGCGTCTTCGGCCTTCCGCTACGTTCTTTGTCTTCGACGTCAAATTCATCGTTCTTAAATTTTTGAAACCACTCACGACAACTTCTCTCACTAAGGCAGCATCACCATATGCTTCTACAAGCAATCTATGAGCCTCAGCTACAGATTTCTTTAAATTAAAGAAGTAAATCAATTCCCACAAATGACGCTTATTCGACTCAAAACTCGACATTTTCGTACAAAAAAAAATATATGATGCTAATACAAAATTGCTAATATTTCAAGGTTATGGTGTTGCCGGATGTCCAATCTTACGATATGTCGTTTTACATCAAACAATTTTAACTATAATTTTAACTATAATTTGTTAGTGGTGCCGTCTTTTGCAAACGGCGGAAACTTATTTGTATTCCCAAT
>NW_017259568.1:561391-565544 GCF_001594045.1 Atta colombica | reverse complement strand
ATATATATATGTATTTTCAGAAATTAATCGTTTATTCAAGTTCTTCTCCTGATCTAAAATTTGGATGTTCTTACAATCAAATTCATATTTCCATTCAATTCTGTGGTAAGTAATTATCAATTGCGTTTTTGTGTTCCAATTAGTATGATTGCGATGATTCACAGAATTGAATTGAACATGAATTTGATTTGAACTTCAAAGTGAGTTGAAACGTTCAAGATTATGAAATAAAAAAAATTATGAAGAAGTGATGAAAAAAATCAGTTATGAAGAAGTGATTTTATAAATCAATGATCTTTGTTACATGACACGCTTATTCAGGTTTAATAACATCCGTAGTTATGATGTTGATCAATCATAGCTCCTTTCCTCAAAAGAACGATTGTGATTGACAATTTCATAATTACAGATGTTATTAAACTCTATTAAAAGTACCGTGTAAATATAGTCATTAACTGTGCGCAACCCCTTCCGCACTGACTCTCATTAGTCTTGAATTTACTTATTATTATAATTTTATGTATTTTATTTTTAATTATTATATAATTTTATATAATTATTATATTTTATACTTAATTGCAAATTTTACGTGCAGTACATATATATTTTAAAGTTTATGTATGGACATATACAATATTTTACACTTTTTATAGTAGATACATATATCTATTTTGTATTCTTAACTGATGAAATAGAAATAATAAGAAATTCCACGCATCTATTTCATTTTTTTTGAAATATTTCAAAAATTTTTAAATCCAAATATTTCAAAAATTTATGAGAATTAATTATAAAATTTGAAAAATCTTCGTGCAGCGGCAATAACATATATTGTATTATAACGAACACTATAATTCTTAAATTAATGGAAATAATTAACAATCACATAACATATATTTGTAATTGACATATATTTCCATATGTATCTATTAAAAGCCAAAATATTTTTAATGTCTCTGTAACAATTTGTAAAATCTTACGCCGTAATATGTATTATACATATATTACAATTCTAATACTTACAATGTTAGCAGCAATATTACAGCGCAATCTGTAACATTTCTGCAATGTTACTGCAAGTTTCTGTGTATAGGTAATAATTCTATATTCTTAAGTCGGCCTCACTTTGCAAAATTGTTAAAAATGATGTAATATTACTTCCACCGTGCGGTAAAAATTGGATTGAGATTAACTTTTGTCACGCGATGGTAATTATATTATATTTAATTATATTTAATTATATTAAAGTCACTCTAATAATTGAGTCGAAACGTACAGCATATATCCTCTTCGTGATTGGTGCCACCATTCAGTTTGTTAATGTGTTAGTGAATATAAGTGAATAGGTGAAAGCAATTTTTAGATGCAATAGCATGATTTTCAAAATGATGGCGCCAGGATGGACGTTTTTTTCGCTTTAGTCTGAGTGATAATTATCTTAAAATAATTATCGTCAATCTAATTTTGGCCGTATTAAAACCTTTCTTATTTTTTCGAAGGCAGATGTCATTTATTAAAAAAAGAATAAAAATTATTAATCGTTCCGGTAAAATTGAAATATAATATCCTTCCAGTTGTGTCTTGATTTTTACTAGAGTGACTGTATATAAGTTATACAGGATGGTTGATAAGTTTTTCACATAAGAGCAGGATGGACTAAACTGAGAAGAAAAGTCCTCTACATTTTATAATTTTTGCAATAATAAACGAGATATTAATTTTAATACTAAAAATTATCAAAAATTAGTTCAATAATTTTTTACTTAAATACTATCAACTTTACAGAAAAACTGCAAGAGACAAAAATTGTTTATTTTCTTTTCATAGAACTCTAAGAATTTTTTAGAATTTTTTATCAACTTTTTAGTACTGCATTTTCTTATTTTTACTAAAATAGAAAATTATTATATGATATTAAAAAATTCTGAAAATAATTTTCAAAATTTTATGAGAAGAAAATAAACAATTTTTGTCTTACAATTTTTCTATAAAATTGATAATATTTGAGTAAAAAATTGAAGATCAATTTTCAGCAATTTTCAGCAATTAGTGTAACTCCAGCAAATACACCACGCTGGAATTTACACCTCAGAAAAAATAGAAGGAGTAGAGGTAATTTTCCCACAACTTTGTTACATGCCTTTATGTTATATTAGTATTGTGTTATAATTTCAGTTTCTTACTGCTAATATTAATGAAATTATTGCGAGTCGATTTATCACTGTGAGTAGTGTCATCATAAATTATTATCTACATAAAATGATTACTATAGGACATGCAAAAGAGTTAGTGGTTATTTCGTGATACATGAGTGTAGAGGAATAGTAAAGCATGTTGTATAACAAAATACAAGTACTTTGCTCTTCTATTCTTTGTTTAATTTGTTGTCTTGTATATCCCATTTGTTTGGGAAATTTTTAGCGGGCGGGATTTATGCCCAAAGTATACAAAGTGGGCAGATTGAATTCAGTGCATTAAATGTAATAAACGCATTACATAAAATATGTATCTCATGTCATTTGTAATACACGTGGGAAGATTGTAATTATTATTAGATTGTAATTATTATCACTTCATATACATATTTATCATTCTTATTCCTTAATAAAACATTATTCCTTAATTAAACGCATTTTATAAGTTATTGTGTTATTGTATGATTTATTTATATGCATTATTTGTAAATTTTTCATGAGCCGTACATATTCCCCCCTCTTCCTATGAGTAGCCATATATCCCACCCCTATGAGATATACGACAAAAATAAAAAAGTTCATTTTTTAATACGAAATATAAATATTTCGGATTTCCAATATTTTTTTCATAATAGACAATGCAAAATTTTTATTGATTTAGTTCATTTACTTTAAACATAGCAAATAATACTTAATAAATAATACTTAATAATACTTAATAAATTAAGTTCTTGATAAGTGCGACATATATATCAAAGTTCTCCTAATATCTTATTAATTATTACAAAAATTATAAATGGTAAAAGATTTTTCTTCTCAGTTTAGTATATTCTGCCTCCATGCGAAAGTTTTATCGTTACTTATCAAATATCCTGTATATCTATTACTTTCAAGCAAATGAGAATGGCTATCGCGCCAACTTCCGTCGCGCGGCAAGCGTTGTCGCGTTCTGTATGCAGAAATCATTAATGATATTTTCTATACATATAGGTTATACGAACAGACAAATTTAGAAAATATCAGTTACAACGGAAAAACAATTTTAATGTATGAAATCATAACGCAGATATCTGTTATAGATAACGCAGATTTTAATTTTTTTCATCATATCTCAAAAACACTTCAACAAAAATGTCAAAAAATATTTTATATAAAAATTTTATAAAAGAAAATTATCAGTATTTATCTATGTTAATAGTATTTTTTAAAGCACAATTATTTTTGAAAATTTAAATAAATTTTTTTTAAGTAATTATTTTTTTATTTTTAAAAAACTATGTACATATGTACATATGTATAAATATACATCGTATTTCAAACATCATAAATGTATGAGGAGCAGACTTCCAAAATACGTTTCGTTCAAATTTATAATGTTCAGAAAGAAAGTCACAAGAAAATTATGCGCCTACAGAAAATAACAATCATGCTAATCAGTATGATGCGAAATGTTAAACAAAATTTCTAAATAATTACTAAAAGTAAACAAATCAATTTTGATTGTTTCTATAATAATGAAAGCACTCATTGGATACAATGAATTCCACTTAACATCAACAACGTTCGCGAATATTTAAATTAATTTCATCATCGTTTTATAATCAAATATCAAACAAAGATGAAGCGAACGTTGCGGAGAACGTTGTTAAGTCTATAATGTACTTCGAATGTTTAAATTATTTTCGGGACATAAATTGATAGTGAAAAAATGCTTTCAGAATATCGTACAGTAGCTTAAACTGAGTCTTTTGATGAACATGTGCCTAACTTAAAACTATCTCTAACTCAAAAAATGGAATTTTGGAAGTCAAAATGCATTTCAAAAGTCTGCTCCTCATATGATGTAATAGTGCGCGCGCGCGCGCGCGCGCGTGTGTGTGTGTGTGTGTGTGTGTGTGTGTGTGTGTGTGTGTGTGTGTGTGTGGAGACAGGGAGGGCGGGAGGAGGGGGAGAGAGAG
>NW_017259568.1:559596-561291 GCF_001594045.1 Atta colombica | reverse complement strand
GAGAGAGAGAGAGAGAGAGAGAGAGAGAGAGAGAGAGAGAGAGAGAGAGAGAGAGAGGAACCCTCTCTCTCATAGAGGCCTCTGGCCCCTAATATGAAATATCAAGTTCATTTTGAGTAAATGTTAGAAGTTTATAAGCAGAATTTAAAAAAATAATAAGTCATTTTAAAAGGAATTTAGTAAGCTTTAAGATAACATTAAAATTTAATTCAAATTCTATTTTTTTTGAAAATTAAAGAAATGTAAAAAGTAAGCAAATCGTAAAGTCAAAAAATTGTGCTCCTAATATGTGATGCCCCGAGAAATCGATAGTAAAAGTATATTAATTACAGTATTGTAATTAAAAAACATTATTTAATGTTTCTAAAATACAAACAAACACAGCTAGCGCGAAAAATGAGCATGCGATAGATTATATCCAGAACTCGTTTTCAGGTTGAAATCAAGCATCATAGATATAGATACTCGACGATTCCAGTTGTCTTTTTTATTATTGCACAATAACCTTTATACTTTAGTATTAGCAACGATTTTTACTACAACATAGGAGATGGGTTATTTTATATTAGGAATACCCTAGGGAATTTCATATTATGATTTATGATTTTATGATCATCAAATTTAATTTCTGTTAATAATTAAACAATTCAACATATCCCATATTTTTCTATTAGTATGACCTTACTCTATCACTACATGAAGAATTTATTGTCAAATATTTATTTATTAAATAATAAATAATAAATATTTAATATTTATTAAATATTAAATAAATAATTAAAAAAAGGTTTAAATGCTTATCTCAATGAAACTTGAAGACATCCAAATTTTTAAATTTTGTTTTACAATGACTGTAGGCATGATCTAATAATGAATTTTCTATTAAATAATTTTTAATCCAAGAGCAAGAAATTCATGGTGGAACCAATAGTGTTTATTAACAGAAACGCCGCTATCTCATATTAGAAGCCTATCTCTTAATAGGGAACTTTCCTCTATATATGTAGATATATAGGATGTCTATAAAGTTCCACCCATATATCTCAGAAATAATTTTAGATATGGTAAAATATTTCAGGCAAAAGTTATAGAATATTAAGCGGGACATATAATGACATATGAAAATATGGATTTGATTTTGAATAGCCTTCTCAAGGCCATTTAAGATCAATGTGAACGTTGTTTTCTTAAACGGAACTCCTCAACTTTATTCCATATTCTTGTAACTTACTTCGAGAGTTTTTTAAAATACTACTTAATAAAATACTTTTTCTTTAAGTACTTTTCGTATTATAAAGATTGAAATTTACAGTACCGGCATTATCCTAGGTGTTCGATCGATGACTAAAAATGTTATTTAGAATCATGACTAGATAAATAATATTTATCAAGATCAAGACCATTGGAAGTAGTTTCTCTTATTTTTGCACTAAAAATGAAAATAAAAGATACAATCACCAACGGTCTTGATCATAACAAATGTTATCCAGATCAAGATCTTAAATAATATTCAAGAGGTTTTTAATCGCCGTTGGACACCTTGGATAGTGCTAACTCGGATAACTGTACTGTAACTTTCAAATTATAACTCGAAAGTACTTAACGAAAAAAGATTTTATTATATTTTATATATACAGTGTTGTTTTATATATACACATATATATATATATATTATAGTTATTAACTTACGTTAAG
>NW_017259568.1:558862-559467 GCF_001594045.1 Atta colombica | reverse complement strand
ATATATTAGGTGTAGTAAAAAGAAATCCATTATTTTTCCATTCAATTTCATGCAAAAATAATGGATTCTTTTTACTATACCTAATATTAGGTTGTCCGGAAAGTTCGTGCCACAAAAGATTTAAATTTAATAAATGTATACTAAAATTTAAATCTTCTGCGTTTCAATTTTCCTTCAAAATCGGCACGAACTTTCCGAACAACCCAATATAACGATATAACTATATAAATTAAATAATTTAAAAAAAACAGTCAGCACATACAAGATCAATAATTATTTTTTAATAAGTCTTAAACCATAAGAAATTGACCAATTACAATCGAATGCGAGAAGAATATTTGATTGTAATTGATCAATTTCTTATAACTTAAGGCTTAAAACACTAGGCTATTGTAGATCTAGACTAAGACTTATGACATAAGACATAACCGCAATCAGAGAGCTGTATTAGCATCTTAAGAAATTACTTAAGATGGTCTTAAAATGAACAAATTACGAATATACGAGTCTTATTATATCTTATTATTTTTCTAATTAAAAGAGATAAAAAAATTTTTAACTTAAAAAAGTGAAAATTTAACGTTTAAAAGTAACTTACTTAGTTA
>NW_017259568.1:550516-558808 GCF_001594045.1 Atta colombica | reverse complement strand
ATATATATATATAGGGTTAGAAAGTAATTTATAACGACGGTACTTCCTTAGTAATGAAGTTGACTCCATTTCTCTTGTATCGTTACTTTATAGGTCACGGCCGTTACGATAAATAAAATTATAGTACTTTAAAAATAAACTAAAAACTTTTTGCCTATTTTTGTTTCAATCACTAGCGTCGCTTTAGCATAAAAATACTAAAAACTAAAATATCTATTATATAATAAAATATAGTAGAATTAAACGTAAGTATGTAAAATATAAATAAAAGATAAAAACATTCAAAGATAAATATCTTTCTAAATATCTTATAGTTTATTGTACTCTTAGAAGCCTATTTTAACATTTAAGAAAGTAATTATACAGAAGACAGGTTTATTGTTCGATTTTGATGAAACTAGGATAGATTTCCTTACCTCAATAGTCATGAACTTTAATCATCAATCTCAGTTTGCCGAACAGAGCAATAGTTATTTTTCTGACAGATTTGTCCATTTCGTGCAAAAACGCATTGAATGATTTCCTAATTTCATAAAAATCAGTAGTCGTCTTATCTGAGCGTAATTTCAAAAAAAGTAACGAACAGTAATGATTTTTTTATCATTATTTTTAAAATATTTCTCCGAGAAATATTGATTTCTCAGATTTTTTTTAATTTGGATATTATGTTTAAAATAATTTTATCTATGATTAAAATTTATGAATTATTTTATATATGATTAAAATTTTAGATCTTGACATATGTTACCTAGGTCATAATACCTAGGTTCTAAACAACAATCAAAAGGTTTTTAGCTATCAGTCGAATACCTTGGATAATGCTAATATCGATATTATAACTTTCAATCTTTATAACAAAATGAAAAGTACTTAAAGAAAAAGTATTTTATTATAGTATTTTGAAAAATTCTCGAGGTAAGCTACAAGAATATGCAATAAAAAATAATAAGTTCCATTTAAGAAAACAATGGTCATTATTAATCTGGCCTTCAGAAAATCACTCAAGGTCAAATCCATATTTTCATTGTATGTTCCCCTTATCGTCCTATAACTTTTCTGAGACATTTTTTCATAAGCCTAAAGCCGTTCGTATGTATTGTCCGGAAAGTTTAATTCTAAAAAGTAAAGCATTATCATTACTTAAGGTATTTCTCCGGCTACAATCGCGCTAAACGATTAATTCCATATAGCCTACAAATATGCCTCTTCGCGCGTGCTCTCTGAAGAGAGAAACTTTTGAAGCGAACGTATATACACACACACACACACACACACACACACACACACACACACACACACACACACACACAAAAATAAATGTGTGCATCTGTGTACACGAACATTAGTCCGCACTGAAGACAGTTGAAATATCCTGTTGCAAATTCCCATGGAAAATTTTTCTATGGGTTTGTCTAAAGTACCATGGGTACCTGTGGTAAATTTGACTGGTCTCCATGGGAGGATGCTCCTATCTTACTGTAAACTCCCATGGATTTTTTCATGGATTTCTTTAGAAGACTATAAAATTCTGATTATGTTCCAAAATTTACTGCCAGTACTGAAAATCTATAATTTTCGTTATGTGCACTATAGATTTTCAATACTGACAGTACATTTTGGAACACAGCCTCTGTAGGAGCTTATAGTGTAAACAATTAATGACAACAGAGAAAAATATCAGGACGTTCCTTGTTTCGAACATAGCCTAGTCTCTCGAGTTGATAGATTTCCGTCCTGCCACTGAGCCACACAGCCTTAACGCTGATAGCTTCTCTGTTGTATCTAGTTCTTTTAAATTTCTTACAATAGGTACCTATAAGATTTATATTATATAACATGTATATATAAGATAACATAAGAAATTTTTCTACAAGGAATTTTTTTTACATAGGAATCTATGGCATCCAATCCAAAAGAAAAAAGACTCCTATAAGATCGCATGGAAAAAAGAATAGTGTGCATGCAATTCTAAATGATACACACAGGATGTTCCGTATTTGGGATTATTTTCATGTGCAGATAAAGTACAATAGATTAAATTGAGTCGAATAGTCCTATATCATTTTATAATTTTCACAATAGTTAGTTTCTAAAAATTGCCAAATAAACGGGTAAATCGATGCATAAGACAATTTTAAGATATTTTTCAGAGTTCTTTATGACATATTTTAAAGATATTTTTCAAAGAACTTAAAAATACCTTAAAGTTATCTAATGCGCGATTTTAGACATTCTGCTCATTGGGTAATTACAAAAATTGCAAAGTGATAGAGGACCTTCCGGTTAAGTTTAATCCGCACATAAAAATAGTTCCAAATATTTTGAGATATCCTGTATAATTCCAAAGTAGTCACAAATATTCTGAGACACTCTGTATAATCTTTATTATTGACATATTAGAGTATGTACACAAAATGCTATAAAAGTAATCGATTGATATAATTCCGATTGATAAAAATCTAAAATAATTTCTCCATAACTCCAAAAACTGAAAACTACGTGATAAACAAGGTATGTTTGGCGATTCAAAAAAGGGGGTATATATTTTCTTTATGGCAGAATTTTTTTTATCCGACGTGGAACGTACCTCATTTTTTAACTATTATCATGGCTTCCAATTTTTAGGAGATAGGAATTATTCTCTTAAGTTGATATAGGTACTCAAAGGAATGCGGAAGAGATGCCTCATGGAGACTAAATACCTATAGGATGCTACACTTTGACGTAGGAACATGTAGGTGCACATAAGACAGAGGAGATATGCATATGTCATTCTATGATAGCCTATAGGCATTTTCAATCTCTATGCAGCACCTCTTCTTTGTCTTACGTACGCCTACTGTTACTATATATACGTCAAACTGGTATCCTATAAATCTTTTAGTTCTCATAGGACATCTGTCCACATTCCTGTAAGTACCTCTATTTGCATTCCTATGAATGTCCTACGTATATCTATGAATGCGCAAATCCTATAAGTAACTACAAATTCAGAATTATCTCATAATTCTTTATAAGAACCTCTAAAAAAATGGGAATTTGTAGCAGAGTATGATAACATGTCTCTGTCTCGGCATGCGAAAAAAAGAATTCTATCAAATTTAAACTAAGTACTCTAATTTAGAAACAGCTTTAGACTTTCCCTTTTTTGTTTTTTTTTACAAGGTTCCTATATAATATTTCTACATTATATATTTATTTATTTTTTTAAATCTGTAGAAGATTTTTGCCACATAGTATTAAATTGCAAGATTTAGTATAGAAGTTTATGTATTAAAAGCTGAAAGCTTGACTTTGAAGGTGAATATCTCCATCCGAATATTTCGATTAAGGTCTTTAAAATTTTAATCATATATAAAACAGTTCATAAATTTTAATCATAGATAAAATTATTTTGAACATAATATTTAAATTTCAAAAAAAAAAATCTGTAGAAATTCAATTTCTCGGAAAAATACCTTATGATAAAAAATCATTACTTTTTAAAACTACAATACAATACATGGACAATAAAAGCATGTACATAGCGCGGAAATTGATGCATGAATTTCTATAATTAAAAAAAATTTTACATTGGATATAAATGTACAATAATTGTCTATATCATATTATTCGAATTATTCGTACGTTTCGATTTTCTTCAAACTATTATCAGTGAATCCATAAATACAATCGTAAATGTCTTGACATTGCGATGAATAGGGATCCAACGTCAAGTCATATTAAAAAATTGAGAAAAAAAGGAATACATTTTCCGCTCAACATACAGAAAATTGTATTGCAGTAACATTGTCTATGCATCTCCTAAGATACATAAAAAGAGTATGCAGTTTAGAATAATTATTTCATACATAAACAGCCTCCTATATTATTACACTTCATTTTTATAAGACACTATAAGTCAATGTGTTTCCAAAACCGCAGAATCACATAATAGATAACAGTTTTATGTTAGTGAAAAAATTAAACGGTAAAATTATTGACGAAGAGAAGATTCTGATATCACTAGATTGTATCATCGTTTACGAACATTCCGATAAATCTGGCTATTAATTGTTTAGCGAAAAAATAGGAACATGTGGCCAAAAGAACTAATATTCCTAAGAATTAATTTTTGACATGAAACTGATATTGAATTCGACTTTTTTCACCTTCAATCATAAAATCTATAAGGTAGAAATTCGATACTTCCATGGGTTTCCCATTTTCTCCAATCATTGCAGATCTAATGATGGATTTTTTAAAGAATAGAGCGTTGAAGAGGAATTGATATACCTTTCTATACGAGATACATAGATGATATCGCAATGGCAGCCCGTATAATTCTATTAATAAAGTTCTTAATTTATTTAATTCATTGCACTCAAGAATAAAATTTATATTAGAAGTGGGAGAAGAAAAATTGAATTTTGTCGACATCACTTTAATAAAGAACAATGATGTAATAGAATTCGATTAATAATTGGTTCCACAAACCGATATTTTCAGGACAGGTTTATCAATTACCATTCTCTCCATTCGCTATCACAGAAGAGAAATGTAATAATTGACATGCTGGATAGGACCGTTTTATTCCAAAATATCACTCAAAGAATGTAGAAATTGTTAATATAAAATTTTTGAAAAATGACTACCCAATTAACTTCATATTTAATACAATACATTCGAGAAATTTTTAATCTATAAACAGACATCAAAACAGGATAACAGTGATAAGAAGGATGAAATTGAGAGCAAAAATTAGTTCACGGTAACTTATATGCCTTCAATATCTGAGAAATTCAAAAATATTACAAAAGATATGAACATCAATCTGTTATAGTAGATTGAATAAATTGGATAGCATTATAAAAGGGCATAAAGATGTTCTCTCCCATCGAGTTCAAACAAAAATGTATAAAATACAAAACTGAGATGCAACTTATATGGAGGGCAAACGGGATGATTATTAACGGGACATTAAAGATGAAAAATCAAAGAACACAGAAATCACATAATAGGATAATGAAAATTCTAACGAATCAGTGATCACACAATATAGGTGGGAATACAGTTTAAATGGAAGGATAAAAATCTTGGACATAGAAAGAAAATTAAATAAGAGATTCATATCGGAAATGCTGCACATTCAATTGCAACGGAATAGCTTGAATTTATAATCAGAATTTTTGCATCACTCGTATGTGAGCATTTTAAAAAGACATTTTAAATAAGGAATTCGTTTTTAGCTGATTTCGTTTTGTTTTTAAAGATTGACATTAGATTAGTTTGATAGATTCTGCATAACGTATTATTTTCTATGAATGTGGTTCGCAGAATAGAATTTGATGGTCATTAGTTGTTTGACTCCTGTTAGGATAATGATATATCAAAAAATTTTTATATTATGTAATGTGACAACTAAATATTATATTTTTTGTTGTTGTTCCTTGTACAACTTAACTTCCTTCATGGAATAACGAATTGTAATCTGTAGAGAATGAAGGTGAATAATATACAGTGCAATACGTTGAAAAAAACGTAATGATATTAAATTGCATAATTTGTTACTAGTCAGTCACTTGGCTTTTTAAGAAGAGACTTATGACTATTCCCCACCAGAAAGTAGGGAAATGCTCATCTTCAGTCTTACATAGATAGGACTTCCAACATTATCATAAGAACATTGTCAAGATATCTACGAATATATTTATGGATTCGCTGATGATGATTTGAAGAAAACCAAAACGTACAATAATTCGAATAATATAGTATAGACAATTATTGTACATTTATATCCTATGCAAATTTTTTTTAATTATATAAGAAATTCGCGCACCAATTTTTGCGCTGTATATATGCTCTTATTTTCCATGTATTGTATTTTTTAATTTTGAGAGCCCAATTAATATTTTCCCAATTCATATTTTCATTACTTTTTGTCATTTTTTTTTTAAATTATACAAGATAAAATGAGCTTACTCACTGATTTTGATGAAATTAGAAATTATTATATATATTTTGCGAAAGTTCTGAGAATTTTTTCAGAATTTTTTAATATCGTATTTTCTCATGTTGGTAAAAATAAGAAAATGTACTAAAAAGTTGATAAAAAAAATTCTTAGAATTCTATGAGAAGAAAATAAATGATTTTTGTCTCTTGCAGTTTTTCTGTAAAGTTGATAGTATTTGAGTAAAAAATTATTCAAGACCAATATTTGACAATTTTTAATAATTAATATCTTGTTAACTATTGCGAAAATTGCAAAATGGTAAAGGGCTTTTCGACTCAATTTAGTCCGCTCTATCTACGCAAAAGCGATTGGCACAAATTTTTGGGAACCTCTAATAGATATTTTAGTTTTTAGTATTCTTATGCTAAAGCGACGCTAGTGATTGAAATAAAAATAGGCAAAAAGTTTTTTGTTTATTTTTAAAGTATCTATAATTTTATTGATTGATTTTTTTTATTGATAAATTTATAGACCGTGACGGCCTATAAAAAGATAACAACACAAGAGCAATGAGGTTAATTACTCATTTCTAAAGAAATAACATCGCTAATTTTTCGCTATTAATGAAAAAAGTAATGTCGTTACTAAATTAACAAAAAAAAAGTAAGGTCGTTACAAGTAAGTGTTACTTTCCAACCCTTATATATAATTACCCTTATATATAAAATATTCCAAAAATAACGATAAATCTTTCGCACAGAGTGGACTAAACTCTCTATTTACAATTTTTACAATACTAATAACAAGATATTAATTACTAAAAATTGTTAAAAATTGGCTTTCAATAATTTTTTACTCAAATATTACAATTTTACAAAAAAACTATAAGAGACAAAAACTATTAGGTGTACAACTTTGCGTAGCGTACTTGGGTAGCGTACGAATCCCGCGTCGAAAAAACTGGTCATCTTTTGAGGCTATCCACGAATCGATCCAATTTTTTACTTCTTCATAAGACCGGAAGTGCTAGTCAGCCAGGTCGTGTGCCATTGATCGAAACAAGTGATAGTCAGAGGGAATAACGTCTGGAGAATACGGCAGGTGGTATGTCTTGATTACTTTCGCAACATGGGGTCGAGCATTGTCATGCTGCAAAATCATCTTTAAAAAATCTTTATCGTGTCTCTCGTTGTATTGCGGCCGTTTGTCTTTCAATGCTCGGCTCAAACGCATCAATTGCGTTCGATACCGATCGCCTGTGATTGTTTCAGGCGGTTTTAACAGTTCATAATACACTACGCCGAGCTGGTCCCACCAAATACAGAGCATGACCTTGGAGCCATGAATATTCGGTTTGGCCGTCAACGTGGAAGCATGGCCGGGAACTGATTTTCTGCGCTTGGGATTATCGTAATGAACATTTTTCGTCCCCAGTCACAATGCGATGCAGAAATCCCTTCCGTTTTTGCCTTTCAAGCAGCTGTTCACAAGCAAACAAACGCCGTTCAATCTTCAATTCGTACGGCACTCAATTTCCTTGCTTCTGAATCATTCCCTTTGAGGCTTTGAGGCGTTTTGAAATGGCTTGTTAAGTCACTCCCAATGTGCCAATTCTTCTTGATTTTGACACGAGTCTTGCTCAAGTAATGCCTTCAATTCTGTATCTTCGAAAAACCTTCTCTCTTCCACCGCTATGCCGGTCTTCAATGTCAAAATCACCGTTCTTGAAGCGTTGAAACCACTCACGTTTTTTCACTAATAGCGGCCTCACCATAAGTATTTGAGAGCATTCGATGAGCCTCAGCCGCAGATTTCTTCATATTGAAGCAAAAAATTAAAACCTCCCGCAAATGACGAGAATTTGGTTCGTAAACTAACATTTTCAATCGAGAATAACTTTATGATGCAAACACAAATCGACTAATGTTTCTATGGAGTTATGTTGATAAATGTCCAAGTTTATTGTATGACGTCTATGATCTATTTATTTCGACCACCACTTACCGCTAAAGTCATCTATAGGAAAACGGCGGAAGCAAAGTTGTACACCTAATATAAGAGACAAAACTATAAGAATTGTTTATTTTCTTCTCATAGAGCTCTAAGAATTTTTTTAGAATTCTTTATTTTTAGTACGGCATTTTCTTATTTTTACAACATAAGAAAATACGGTATTAAAAAATTCTGAAAAAAATTCTGAAAACATTCTTAGCTCTATGAGAAGAAAATAAATAATTTTTATTTCTTACAGTTTTTTTTTTTTTGAATAAAAAATTATTGAAGATCAATTTTCGGCAATTTTGAGTAATTAATATCTTGTTAACTATTGCGAGAATTGCAAAATAGTAGAGGACTTCTT
>NW_017259568.1:537117-550416 GCF_001594045.1 Atta colombica | reverse complement strand
ATATATATATATGTGTATATGTATATGCGTATAGACAAGAAAATAAAATTTTTTAAATCGGCTCTTTCAGCGCAAAAGCTTCCATTTCATGCTGAAAGAACACTCCTAAATTTTTATCAAAAAATATATATTAAGATATAAAGATCACTAGTATATGTACGATTTTTAAATAAAAATTTCGATTTTCCTTAATATATGTTTAATTTGATGCAAAAATGGCTTAATCTAAATTTTAAATATGATTCGTTACTTTTGGTCGCTGAATACGATACAATAATTTATTTAGCTCTACAATATACACCTTAAGAATACAGCTCGATTAATGTGAAAAATGACTAAATTTCGTGTTCAACTGTTCGATTTTGGCAAGGTTCCAAGCAATCAAGTGAGTCGTTTCTCCTCTGATTGTAGGTTCATAGAGAACAAGATGCTGAAATTTTTCCGAGACCTCTTACAGAACCTTTAACCATATGAATTTAACGTATCCTATGCGATTCTTTACATTGCTGTAACTTTTTTATAATATAATTTGAAGGATTGAAGTTGAACGAACTTTAAATGTCCATAGATATGATAAGTCTGCAAAGGTATTTTTTTGTATTATTTTCAATGTGAGAATGTACGAAAGTTCCAAGAGAGACTACTTGGAACATATATATGATTAGCTTGTAAGTTCTGGGTACTCTTTTATTTTTTATTAAATATACGTTTACTAAGATTCGGATAATATAAAAGTAAGTACACAAAAAGAGAGAAAGTAGAATTAAAAAAAAACTTCAATATAATAAATAGTTGAAATTTTATAATTTCTGTCAGTCTTCGCTCGGACGGATTTATTGCTTTAGAGCGAATGTTGCATCATCCTCTAAACTAAATCCTAATAAATTTAATTATACATACTATAATATTATACATGTACAATTCTTTATCTATTTATATTATTACTCTTTTATATGTTCAAATAATAAAATTTTATTCATTAATTGTAAACTTAAAATATGTAGATTCTTCAAAAATGTCGATTTTTAATAGTTCAAATAATTATGAACTGAGATTTAATCTCTTATAATTTTTAAATTATTTCTTATAATTTGTAATTATACTTTTTTTGTACGATTCTCATATCATACTAATTTTTTTGTTAGTCCAAAGAGTCAATTAAAAAAATTCTACGGATTTTTGCTTGAATATTAAATTTAAAATTGAACATTAAATTTGAAAATTTTTTCCAAAGTAGTCACTTCTTGTCAATTTTTCCAATAAAATTTCTTTGAAGTTAATTAATTAAAAATGACGTATTATTTATTTGATTCATATTTATCTGTCTTTGTCTGATTTCGAGTCGTATAAATTTTACACGTTTTGAGCTAAAAAATACGTATTCAGTTCAGAGATATAGCTTGACAAAGTTGCAGGATTTTACAAATCCTAGCGAGAAAGCAAAAATAAAAAAATAACTAGGGTAAAAGTTATATTTGAGTGGATTATAAAACGTTTTTAAGGATAGAAAAATTATTTTTACAAGTTCTAAGGTATTGCTTTATAGTTTTGACATCCTTAATTCAAATTCCTCAACTTAACAATAAAAAACTTTTTGTTAAAAAATGAAATGAATACATAATAAAGAAAAATATAATTTAATTAAGTGAAATGAACTACATAATATGTCAAAGTATGTAATTTATTTCAATTATTATAATTAAATCATATTTTTTTGTATTATATATTCATTTTCTAATAAAGAATTTTTTATCGTCAAATTGAGACATTTGTAAACAAAAGTTAAGAATAGAGCATATAGCCAATACGCCGGTTGTTTGTTGTGATGTCATACGTGTATTTAAAATAATCATTATAAATTGAAATTCATAAACGTTTGGGTCGATATTCGGTCCCTTTATCAGTATATTTTACTATATAATTTTTAAGTCAAAAGTTAGATAAATTTAAAATTACAATTTAAACATTATAAGGGATTAAATCCCAATCTATTATAATGTGCGATAGTCAGTTAATATAAGAAGTTGAGTGTATGAAATCGTATAAAGTTTTCGTGAAATGATTGATTTTTGTGTGAATATTATCATATTGATTGCTATTAATTGCAAATCCTCGTGTCGTAAAGAAATTAATGCAAAAGGAATCGCAAAAATTCTGTTAACAAGTAACGTTCAAGAAAGTTTTTTCCATCCTTAAAAATTCAAATTATAAAGAGGAAAATTGTCAGTGAATAATTGTAATTCCTATTACATACGAGTAAAGAAAATTGTTTACGATACGAGGATTTGCAATTAATAGCAGACCAACACGATAATATTCACAGAAAAATCAATCATTTCACAAAAACTTTATACGGTTTCATACGTTCAACTTCTTGTATTATATTAACTGATCATTATAAAGGACTGAGATTTAATCTCTTATAATTTTTAAATTGTAATTTTTAATTTATCTAACTTCCGACTTAAAAATTGTATAGTAAAGCATACTGATGAAGGCTGAATATCTGCCGAAACATTTATGAATTTTAATTTGTAATAATTATTTTAAATATATGACATCGCAATAAACAACCGATGTATTGGCTGTATGCTCCTTTTTTAATTTTTGTTTATAAGTATAAGGCATTATTCATTTCTGCATTGAGACATTTGATTTGAGGGTGTAAAAACCACAAAGCGATATATTTTAGAACTTGTAAAAAAATTTTTTCTATCCTTAAAAATGTTTTATAGTTCAGTAAAAGGCAACTTTTAAAATCCCTGTAGGAGATTCTAGGAAAATTCCAACTAGAGCTTGTTTTGGGTAAACTTATTATTCGAGGAGAGGAATCCATTCAAACGCTTGGTCTTGCTAAAATCGATCTTGAACTCAAAATTTGATCATTTTTTCACATTAATTTGGTTATATTTTTTTAAGGTTGTTCATCGAAATTATATTCGATAATTTAACATTTTTGGCAATTTTTAAACATTGAGAATGATTCAATCCGAGGTTGAAATATTTGTTTTTATATGTATTATATAAGATTTAATATATAGCATTAACATCCAGCTTGGCTTATGTTTTATTTATTACTTAACTAATGAATTTCCTTTGTTATATATCTAACTAAATTCTTAATAAAGAGAATGGATTAAAATAAATTCAAATTTTCAGAAATATGCATTCGCAAACATTGAAATGAATCCTTTTCAATCATAATGCATTTTTATTTATTTATAGGAATTACATAAAGCACATTTCTATGCTTTTCAGATTTAAAAAAATTTCAGTTTTTTAAGTGCATCATACCGCTCAATTTAAAAAAATTTACTAAACAAGAAATCTAATTTTTCAATTTAATTAAATTTATTCGGAAAAAAACTTTTTGTACCCAATTGAATAAAAGTGAAAATAATTAATCATGAATGCTATTAAAGCATACATTCAGATAGATTGAAATTAATTAAAATTTTTATCCATTTTAATCCATTTTTACTGAGTAGAATTCATTATTGGAAACCAATACTTACCAATCGTAAATGCATATATTGTCACAATAGTGAAAACAAATTGTTGAAAAATGTGACTCTTCATTTCGAGGTCCTAGCAAATAAGAAGAATTTCTGGACAAACTGAAGTTCGATTTTTTTCCTGCGCATGACAATATAAGAAGTCGCGTTGCTAATTTATGCACTGTTAAATTTATGAGACATTCTGTTATCTAATATCGTCCTATTTGCTTTACTGTGTGTATAAAGGACGCACATGTGTCAAACGTCGTAGACATAATTCTTCTTAATAAAATGTCCATTAGATAAAGTGGCTTTTAAATACAAGAAAAAAGTTACTTGTATTTGTAAATTTAAAAAAATTTATTGTTGAATAATATAGAGAATATGCATTATTCTCAAATAATAAATATTTCTTTATAAAATTTCATATAAGTTTTTATAATATAAAAACATGAGAAAGAGCAATTTTTAATTACATAATATTATATTAATTTAATTATATACACTAAAAAATAGGAAAGATTTTCGAACACGCTCAAAAATGCGCAATATTTAAAACCGTAACTCATTGAAAAATCGCAGATAAAAAAATAAAAAAGCATTTGAAAGCTTGAAATCTCTGCTTTCAAAATCAATAACTGATATTATTTTAATCTGACTAATCCTTTATGGAGCTACGGAAATACCTATTAAATGTAAAAATTGTGTACAAATTTTACAAAGGTCTATGAAAATTTACACAAAAATGCGCTTTACACAAAAAGCTTGAAATTTCTAAGATTTACAGCAATCAAAAGAGTGATTTTTTACTTTCAATTTGTTTTTTTATTAAGTGTTGCATGACTTTTTTTCATCGAGTTATTGAAGCAAAAATAATCACTCATTAAAGATTCACTCTTTTGATTGCTGTAAATCTTAGAGATTTCAAGCTTTCAAATGCTTTTTTTATTTTTTATTGCGATGATTTTTCAATGAGTTACAGTGTTTTGAATATTGCACATTTTTGAGCGTATTCGAAAGTGTTTCCTATTTTTTATTGAATAGTGTACATATAATAGTGTATATATAATCACAAAGGAAGCAGTTTAAAAATAATCAAAATTGATTCTGAAAGGACTCCTTTACGACCGATGCAGTTGTCATTTTGAAAGTCTTTACTTTCATGGAAAAAAGCTTATTTACCTAGGAAAATTTGAGAAACCTTCCAAAAATAATAAAATAAGTTGTTTAAAGTTCTGCAAATAAATTTTCTAATGAACGATGATAGATTTCGAAATTAATAGTGTATTTACATTTACAATACACGTTGAATTATAAAATATATAAGAATACACTACCAAAAAGATAAATATATGTACAGGGTGTATCAAAAATCCAACAACGGTCAAAGATCTTGAAAATAAAGCATTTTTAAGAAAAATGTTTTAAAGAGAAGTTGTAGGGTTTAAAAATAGCTACTGATCATATCCATTTGACCTTGGCGTCGCCAAAGTCAGATTAAGGTCAAATTTTTTTAATGAAATATCTTATTTTTGATTCCAGAATCTAGTATCTGGTATCGAGAGTTACAATACCACTAATGTTGGCATTACCCAAGTCGAACCAACGGCTCAAATTTCTTGAATGTTATTCATTTATGTCCTGGATAATATTTGTCAAAATCAAGACATTAAAGGCTGTTCCTTTTATTTTCATTTTTACACTAAAATTTCATTTTTACGTCTCATAACTCAAAAAATAAAAGATCAACATTATTGTAGTGTTTTGGAAAATTTTCAATACCAACTAATAAATTCTGGAATCAAAAATAAGATGTTACATAAAAGAAATTGATTTGATCTTAATCTGACCTTGGCGAAGTCACTCAAAGTCAAACGGATGTAAACAATAAATAAAATAAATCTTTTTAAACCTTACAATTTTTATTTGAAACATTTTTCTTAAAAATTCTTTGTTTTTGAGATAATTGACCATGCTTGTCTTTTGATACACAGAATGTCCCATTTTAATTTTCCCAGGCAAATATCTCGAAATATGAAAAATATAGAAAAATGTTTCAGACAAAATTTGCATGGTTTAGAGGAGACTACATTTTGATTGTCTTTCTTCTAAGTGGAGGCTTCAAGAAAATATGAAGATCGCTTCCATTTTTTTTAATAGAATTTGTTTAATTTCTTTACAATATGATTCCTTTAATTATTCTGCATATAAAGATATTAAAATAGAAGTAGTATTAAAAAATAATTAAATAAATCATATGTAAAAAAAATTATACAATTTTTAAAAAGTGAAGGCTTTATGTCTTTTTAACATCTCCATCTAGAAAAAAAATAACATGACCAAAATACATCTCCCTCTAAACTATGCAATTTTTGTCTAAAATATTTTTTTATATCTTCTATATTTTTTAGAATATTTGCCTGGAAAAATGAGACATCCTATATTTGTAGAATATATCTTCTTGGTAGTATATTCTTATATAGTATTTCATGATCCAACATGTGTTAAATGTAAAGACATCATTAATCTCGAAATCTATCATCGTTAGTAGTAAATGAGTTTCTTTGCAAAGCGTTTAAATAATATACTCGTATTTTATAATACAATATTATTTTTCGAAAATTTCCCAAGCTTTCCTGGGTAAATATGCTTTTTTTCATGAATGTATGAACTTTCAAATTTACAACTGCATAGATTTTACAAGTGTCTGTTCAGGATGAATTTTAGCCATTTTTAAATTCCTCCTTTTCCTCCTTTTCTTAATTATTCTTAAGATTATAGATTATATAATGATAAAATAATATATAATCTTGAAAAAGTAATTTAAAAATGTAAATTTAATTGTACAACTAACTTGTTATACTCTTATTCTACACTTTCGAAATATTTGATTATTTTGTGAATTTGCTATGAGTATACTAAAATGTACAACAGCTAAATGCTTACATGTATAGGATATCCCAAAAAGGTTCGAGACACCTGAATCTCAAAAAATATAAGTTTTATAGAAAAATATTTCAGACAAAAGTTGTAGAGTTCAAAAAGATCTGTTTACTGATCTTATCAGTTTGACCTTGGATGGCGTCGTCAAGGTCAAAGTTACATCGATTATTTTTAATAAAACACTTTTAATTTCAGAATCTAATAGCTGGTATCGAGAACTTTCCAAAACGTTATAAGAAAATATTTTTTCATTAAATACTTTTTGAATTATGTCCTAGCGAAAATTTTTCTCATAATTTTTATACGAATTGGAACATTTTTCAGAAATACTCAGAAAAATTCGGAAAGTTTACATCTTCTCTCAGAATTTTTCAATACAAGAATTCTGAAATACTCTGAAATTTCTCATCCTATCATTTTGAGAAAGTTATGAAATTATATAGAAAATCTGAAAAATTATACAGAAATTCTCAGAAAAATTATATGAAAAATTCTGAGAAAAATTTTCACCAGGGAATGCTTGAAAATTACAGTACCAACGACATTAGTATTATTCAAGGTGTATCACATGGAGATTGCCCAAACGGATTTATACGTCTTTTGTGCTCAGAAAAAAAATTGGAGAATAATGCAGCCAACGAAAGCAAGATCGAACGATCATTCGATAGATTCGTCCAATCTTGTCTATTATCAAAGTAGGTTTATCGACATTGTAGCGAAAAGTCGTATTTGCAACGTGACCAATTGCAACGTGGTCAATTGAGCCGGTGATCAAATGAGTGCGACTTTTTTTATATTTTTTATATTATTAAACAATCAAAAATACAAACAATATTAAAACGAACGTTTCGACCCATCATTCTCAATGCTGGAATAATTTAAATTAATAAGTAACGGCACAAAAATTCTCGCATGTAAAAATACAAATAATCACAAAAATAAATAATCACTCGCATGTTAAAAATTGATTGAAATGAAGCGGTGAAAACTTGGTTCTTGAAAGCAGTCTTATCCACCTTGTAGATATGATTTAAATTAAAAATTGTCATCTATATCTTAAATAAATCTACTCCCAATAATAAAGTCAACTGATACAGAAAAATTCCGTGCAAATGAACTATGAAATCACTTCATGATACTTGTAATAGCTATTAATAAGTAACAAGAGCCGTATAGAAATGTTATGATAATACAGTAAAACTATAAGATTATCGTAAATTAATTACAATTATAATAAAATTAAAAATTGAAAGTCACAAGTTTAAAATTCAAATTATAAAAAATAATAAATTAAATATACCTGAAGTCAGTTATATATGTTCATCGATAAAATAAATGATTGTGAAGTAAAAATATATTTTCAGTACTTGAAACAAAGGAACTCTGAGAGATAATGCTAATCATTTGTTAAATTGGTCCTACCTAATACAAGCATGCTGGAGGGAAAAAGAATGTAAAGGAAGGGAGTAGGAAATGGAATTCAGAATGTGGGTAAAAATTGTATAAATAATGGAAGTCAAGAAGGATTTCAATATCTATCTGTCTATTCAAATCATGCTTCTGCTTTTTAATGTGGACTATTTCCGGATTAATCATTTTTTATAAAATGGTTCGTTGTCCAAAATTTCAATTTCGTTCCATTTAAAATCATGATTCAATCTAATTTGAAGAGATTCAGAAATCACAGAAGGAGATCCAATTTTTTTGTAAATATCAAATTGATATTCGTATATTTTTGTTTGTAATCTCCTTTTGATCTGGTCAATGTAACTCACAATCGATACATTCAATTTTGTAGAGCGGATAAGGAGAACATTACGATTGGTATTGACAAAACTGATTATAAATAAAATGGAAAATATGTTATCTGATGAGAACACGTACCTTAAAATAGATAGAGACTCCACTAAAAGACTGATTGGAGATCTGCGTAATTTGCTAGTGAGATGGAAGAACAATAAATTAATGTAAATCCACATATAAACGATTTTTTTCTATTAATAGAACTATCTCTAGTGCATACGGCTCATTGAAGATTCACAAACAAGACTTTCTATTGAGAATTATTGTATCTTTAATTAATAATTCATTTTATAATCTTTCTCTATTTTTACACAATATTATTAAAGAAAGCATAGCATTCCAGAAACACATAGCTATGTGGAAAATAGCTTCCAATTGGTGAATAAACTGAAAGGAAGATATCTTGTGTCGAATCATATTCTGAATTCTCTAGATGTTATTTCACTCTTTACTAATATTCCTATTGATTTAGCCTATTGATTGAAAAAAGTATAATCAAAAGATAGAATAATATAACTAGTAATATTAAAATAATTGTAGAAAAATTTATGCTATCAAATTGACTCTTTCAATATTTTTCGTTTTTAATATGATTCATTTTACAAACAGATTTTCGGAACGCCAATGAAATCACCCTTATTTCCTATAATAGCAGAAATTGTTTTGTAAGATTTGACTCTTGAGAAATTATCTATACAATTATCAATGTATTACAAATATATGGATTATTCTAGCAGCTCCTCACACTCATAATTAAATAACATATTAATCACAATTAAATAACATATATCTATCTTCAATTCGATGCATGAGAGGTGCAATTTACACTAGAGATTGGCGTTAACAATAATTTCAATTTTTTGGATGTTGCTGTTATTTTAAAAAATCATTTCATCATATTTGATCGCTTTCCCAAACCTATGTCTTTAGATAGGTATTCTGGCCATATTTATCATGATCTTATCTATCATAAAAAGGAATAATATTCAGTATGATAAACAAAATTTTATTACTTTCCCACCCTCAATACCATAAAAAAAATTTTGGAGATACAATTCACATTCTGATTATTTACTGTCTTTTATTTTTTCTGCTATCAGACAAAGATTAAAATTGTTTATTTTCATTCGAAAACAGATTGAAAAAATAATTCAAAATTTTTTGCCGTTCATTATGTAAAATTCATTAGAGAGAGCTGTAAATCGTTTGCGCTTAACATTAATACAAAGACACTTTTATAATTCCGAACACTTTAAAAAGATTTATTCATAAAGGACTATAAGGATCAGTTAGACCATTTCGCACATCAGGATGATTTATAAAATTGAATGTGTCGATTGTGAGATGAGTTACATTGGTCAAACCAAAAAGAGATTACAAGAATACACGAATATCAATTTGATATTCACAAAAAAACTGAATCTCCTTTTGTGATTTCTTCCATCGTATTAGATTGAATCGTGATTTTAAATGAAATGAAGTTTGACATTTTGAAATTTTGACATGACAACGAGCTATTTTATAAAAATAAAACAAAGTTGAAATTTTGACATGACAACGAGAGCCATTTTATAAAAAAAGATTAATCTCGAAAAAGGTCCACATTTAAAAGCAGAAGCACATTTAAAAGCAGAAGTTTGACAGATAGATAGATATTGAATCTCTTCCTGACTTACAATATATCTTCCACACATACAATCTTTACTCACATCGTGAATCCCATATTTTTTATTCCCCCTTCCTTTACGTCTTTTTTCCCTCAGCACGCTTGTATTAGGCAGGATCAACTTAACAAACGATTACTGTTACCATTACCTCTCAGAGTTCCTTTGTTTCGAAACTCTTCGTCTAAAAATACTGAAAATCTAAAAAAACTTCACAATCGTTTTTATTGATTAACGTTTATAACTGACTTCAGGTATATTTAATTTATTATTTTTTATAATTTAAATTTTAAACTTATGCCCTCTTAAATTTTAATTTTATTATAATTGTAATTAATTTACAACATCTTATAGTTATACTGTATTACCATAACTGTTATGTAACTATAACTGTATATATTACCATAATGTTTCTATATGGTTTTTTTTTACTATATAATAGCTACTATATAATAGCTACAAATATCATGAAGTGATTTCATAGTTCATTTGTACGAAATTTCTGTGTATTGGTTCGATTTTATTATTGGGAGTAGATTTATTTAAGATATAGATAACAACTTTAGTTTCATATCTACAAGTATGATGGATGAGACTGCTTTTATATTGCTTTTATATTGCATCGCATTACAATTAATTTTTAACATGCAAATATTTTTGTGATTTTAAAGAAAGGACTCCACAAATTTTAAATAATAAAAAGTAATAAAGTCTGTGGGAGTCAATTTAGTTTATTTCATCCACTTTGATGTAATTCCGGTGAGCAAATACAATAGAATTGATGTTGCGACTCCTCCTTGAGTCATCATCAGAATGAATTATCTATTATTATAACTTCTTGTTCTGCAAATAATTTCTTTATGTAATATATGTGTAATGGGTTGCGGAACAAGAAGTTGCATGAAGAAATTATTTGCAGAACAAAAAGTTATAATAATGGTTAATTCTGATAATAATTCAAAGAGGAGTCAAAACGTCAATTCTAATGTATTCGCTCATCGGAACTATACTATAACATCAAAGTGGATGGACTAAATAATTATAAGATATTCGCAATAATAACTGCGTTGACTTCTACAGCCTTTATTACTTTTTATTATTTTATGATTATTTTCACATGCGAGCATTTTTGTGTCGTTACCAATATTAATTTAAATTATTCTAACATTGAAAATGACCCGATGATGGAGCAAAACGTTTGTTTTAATGTTGTTTGTATATTTGATTATTTATAAAAAAATCATTAGCATCAGTAGTTCGTAGTCCTATTTATATTATTAACGTAATTTAAATTTAAATATTAAAAATCCTTTCAATGATGCTCATATATTAGAAAAATATATAATTAGAAAAATATATAAATACGTATAAAATATATAAATAAGTATAAACGATTCCTCCAATGACATTGATCTTAACAATGTTGTTACGACTCTGAATGATCTTGAACAAATTTTAGTTGTCGCTTGTTGTTCGTTAAAAAGTTATAGTTTATTAACGAATATATTTATTAACGAAAAGTTATTAACGAAAAATTATTAATTAAAAATTCTTCAATAAAACCTAACTTTTGGACATGACTACGCTCCGAAGACAAATTCCCTGTTTTAACAGCGCAAAATATTTTCTTATATAATTTTTGTGTCTTTAGAGCCAGAGAATTGTATTTTTAAAGTAGAGAATTTGTTCTTTTAAAAGCATAGAATTTGCGTTTTAAAGGAAAAAAATATGATTTTAAAGCAAAGAATTTATGTTTGTTGCAAAATGTTTTTGTTTATTTGATTCATTCAGTATTTATATTTTCAGATATTGTACTTTAGATATTGTACTTTAGATATTGACTGTTTCAAGTATTCCTTAGCTATTATGTCAATAAATGAAGTTATATATTTGTAACAATATTTCGATCGTTATAGGAATTTGGGCGACAGTACGTAGTCGTGTTTATAGTTACAATGTTTATTTTCGCGAAATGTTAGATTGAAACTTCTGTATTCCATATAAAAAGAATGGAAAAGATGTACATTATACATAATAAAATGTTTCCTGCTTTCCTGCTTTTTAAGTCCCTTATATTAAATAATTATCTTAAAATAAATTGATTAAATCCAACCCAGATCTAACAAATATAAATGAGCAAATTTGTTTGGATGTGCATAACTAACAATTTTATTCATATTAAAACAATTTTGACTTAACTCAATTAAGTCCTTTTCAGCTGTAGACGTATATAATTTGTGTGGGGTTAGTTTCTTTGTAAAAAATGCGTATATATATATATGTGTGTGTATATTGGGAGTACAAATAAGTTTCCGCCGTTTGCAAAAGACGGCGCCACTAATAAACTATAGTTAAAATTGTTTGATGTAAAACGACATATCGTAAGATTGGACATCCGGCAATACCATAACCTTGAAATATTAGATTTTGTATCAGCATCATATATTTTTTTTTGTATGAAAATCAAGTTTTGAGTCGAATAAGCGTCATTTACGGGAATTTTTGATTTACTTCTTTAATTTGAAGAAATCTGCAGCTGAGACTCATAGATTGCTTGTAGAAACATATGGTAGAAGCATATATAAGACGCGGAATTGGAAGCATTATTGGAAGATTCGTGCCAAACGCAAAAAGAACTTGTACTTACATTAGGAATGACTCAAAAAACAATTTCATATCATTTAAAATCATTGGGAATGATTCAAAAGCAAAGGAATTGGGTTCCATATGAACTGAAGCCGAGAAACGTTGAACGCCGAATTTTCACATGTGAAATGCTGCTTGCCAGGCATAAACGAAAGGATTTTTTGTATAGTCACTGGTGATAAAAAATGGATCCACTACGATAATTCAAAGAAGAGGAAATCATGGGGACCACCTGGCCATGCTTCAACATCGACAGCCAAGCCGAATATTGGAAAAAAACTCATGTTGTGTATTTGGTGGGATCAGCTTGATGATATATTATGAGTTGTTCAAACCGAACGAGACCATTACTGAGGCTCTCTATCGAACACAATTGATAAGATTGAGCCGAGCACTCAAAGAAAAACGCGCCTACTCCAGGCATGACAAAATTCTCTTGCATGATAATGCTCGACCACATGTTGCGGCGCCAGTCAAAACCTACTTAGAAACACTCAAATGGGAAGTTCTATCCCACTCGCTGTATTCTCCAGATATGTTCCTTCTGACTACCACTTATTCCGATCGATGACGCATGGCCTGTCTGAGCAACACTTCACATCGTATGAAGATACTAAAAATTGTATCGATAATTGGATAGCCTCAAAAGATAAAGCATTCTTCCGACGCGGTATCCACATGCTACCAGAAAGATGGGAAAAAGTAGTGACTAGCGATTACTTTGAATAAAACATTATGTACCGTTC
>NW_017259568.1:490630-537017 GCF_001594045.1 Atta colombica | reverse complement strand
TATATATATATATATTAGGTGTGGGAAAAAGTTCGTGGCGCTTTTTTAATGCCATCTAATGGGAAAAATCACGGACTTTTTCCCATACCTAATATATATATATACGCATTTTTTACAAAGAAATTAATCCCACACAAATTATTAATATAAGAATCATCTCACATTTCTTAATATTTTTAAAAAACAACAACCGCATTTTAACCAATTTTTAGATAATCAAATTATAAATTGATGTGTTGCAATAGTCATTTTTCCATTTTTTTAAACCAATTCCTCTGATTGACGAGAATAGGCAGTCAATGTATAAATGCAATTTCCAGTCGATATAATTATCGTATTTCAATATCGCAGATATAATAAGGTTGCGAATCCATATTTATGCATGTGTATTAGAAAATTAAATAAAATAATAATAAAACTATGTCAACTGAAAAACTGATAATAGTAAAATTATGAGCTAAAATTAGTGAATTATAATGTATAAATTATAAACTGTCAAAAATCGTTATAGCAATAATAAAAGAATTATTATTATATAAGGAAGTTAATAAGGAAGTAAAATTATATTATATGAACAGACATGATATTAATATGGATTGAGTGATATATATAAGTGATATATATAAGTATAATTCTAAATATCTTATTACATGTAGAGATGATGTTAAATGTGAACATTAATGAACTTTACTGTAAAAGAATTTTTTGCACAATGATAATATATGTGATCAAAGGATGTCTGACAGTCAGCTAAATCTTATTAGATTTGCTTTTATTCGCAATTAACAAGTCCACAAATATCATCTAAAGATATTCTGTATCTTTTTTTAAATTTAAGGTTTTTTCTTTGATATATAACATTTCCTCCAAAATGAGTCTTTTATTATAATTTGATTCAGAGTCTAAAACTTTTATGTACTTCCAATCAAAATTTTTTTTACTTTGCAATGAATGTTCCGTAATAGAAATTTGAAAATTTAGTTGGATCAAGTCTTTTATTTTTCATATGTTCATTTATTCTAGAGTTATCAAAGTTCCTCTTTGTCCAACATAAGTTACAATCATTACACGAGATCTTATAAACTACATTATTGTTGTTGTAATGTTCTCTTTCGTCCTTATGCACTCTTATAAATTTGTTTAGTTTATTGAAGCATCTATGCTATACACCAATCTACTGACCATGTATGTAGCTGGATATGTGACATTGCAAATATAAGGTAGCACAAAGAAACTTTTTCTTATTATGAATTATATTATTAGTGTCGTCATAATTTTCAGACTTTTTTTCTTCTTCTGTGTGAGAAGCTTTTTTATTCTTATGATAAAGAGTTTGAATATCCCAATAAACACTATTTGATGCAATAATATAACGTGGAAATAACGAATAACACAAGTTACTTTCATGATATAAAACTGTTACATATCAGGCACATAATTATGTAATATTACAATATTTACAGTATGAAATACTACTGCAATTTAATATTATTATAGCAATGTTGTAAATTTTTTTCTGTACATATTATATAATTCAGTTAAAAATATGATTTTTGAAGAAATTTCCGTTGCAATAGTTCAAAAACAGTTTTAATTATTATCTGTTAGATTAGATTATTATTAGGTGTACAACTTTGCTTCCGCCGTTTTCCTATAGATGGCTTTAGCGGTAAGTGGTGGTCGAAATAAATAGATCATAGACGTCATACAATAAACTTGGGCATCTGTCAACATAACCCCATAGAAACATTAGTCGATTTGTGTCTGCATCATAAAGTTATTCTCGATTGAAAATGTCAGTTTACGAGCCAAATTCTCGTCATTTGCGGGAGGTTTTAATTTTTTGCTTCAATATGAAGAAATCTGCGGCTGAGGCTCATCGAATGCTCTCAAATACTTATGGTGAGGTCGCTATTAGTGAAAGAACGTGTCGTGAGTAGTTTCAACACTTCAAGAACGGTGATTTTGATGTCCAAGGTCATGCTCTGTATTTGGTGGGACCAGCTCGGCGTAGTGTATTATGAACTGTTAAAACCGACTGAAACAATCACAGGCGATCGGTATCGAACGCAATTGATGCGTTTGAGCCGAGCATTGAAAGACAAACGGCCGTAATACAACGAGAGACACGATAAAGTGATTTTGCAGCATGACAATGCTCGACCCCATGTTGCGAAAGTGGTCAAGACATACTTAGAAACGTTGAAATGAGAAGTCCTACCCCACCCGCCGTATTCTCCAGACGTTGCTCCCTCTGACTATCACTTGTTTCGATCAATGGCACACGGCCTGGCTGAGCACTTCCGGTCTTATGAAGAAGTAAAAAATTAGATCGATTCGTGGATAGCCTCAAAAGATGACCAGTTTTTTCGACGCGGGATTCGTACGCTACCCGAAAGATGGGAGAAAGTGGCCAGCGATGGACAATATCATAAATGAATCATAAATGTATAACCAGTTTTTTACAATAAAGCCTCAAATTTCGGAAAAAAACGGCGGAAGGAAATTTGTACACCTAATACAATGAATTAGATTTTAGATTAAATTATGTTTAGTTTATACATACGCACAGACGCATCCACACACACACACACACACACACACGCGCGCGCGCGCGCGCGCGCATACAAAAAATGAAATATTGCCCACTGATTTATCTAAAACGTGACAGTACTCAAGAAATAAAAACGCATTTTTAATTAAAATGAAATAGTTTATTATATATTTTCAAGTACTTTATTATATGTTATATATTATAACTTTACAATGCTATTGTGTACAATACTCTACTGCAGTGTAATAATATTACTTGAAAATATCAATATTTTCAATATTTTTACGCGATCGTTAGTGCGAAAATAAAAATCGTTTATTGTCGAAAAACTAAAAAATATATAATTGGTTACGTATAAACGTTTCGGCTTGCTTCTGGTTCATCAATAGGATGTTTTCGATCGAATCTTAGTCGGATTGATTCTTGAAGCATAAGCTTGCAGATATGTGGAAAGCAATAAAATCATTTTTGAGGAACAATCATGATATTACTAGAGCCGATAAGAGTAATATAACAATGACAATGAGAAAGAAAGAAACAAAAAATGCTTACATTACTAAATGATGAAAATACATAGAGAGATAGTTAAAAAAGATCCTACTAACATTCTTTCTAGAAAACTGAAAGAATTACTCACCAAATGGAAGAAAAAAAGAGTTCATTTCGCAACAGATTTATAATAAATTGCACAACAGTGATGGAGTATTACCTGGCACTTACGGGCTTCCAAAGATCTGTAAACCGGGATCACTTCTAATAATTATCATCTCTGCTATCGATAGTCCATTATACTCTTCAGCAGTATTTCTGCATAAAATAATTTATAAAATTAGTGTTGACTCATTCAGTTATATAAAAAATAGTTTGATTGAAATTTTGAGTAAAAAAACATTAGATGATAATTCTATTTTAATTTCACTTGACGTGATTTCCTTTTTTACAAACCTACTGATTGATTTGGTTCTTGATAGCATCTCTAACAGATGGCCCGCAATTTCAAAAATATGCAATATTTCAAAAGCTGAATTTTTTATCTCCTTACAATTAATTTCTAATTCTTCGTTTTTTTCTTTTAACAATATTATCTACAGACAAAAATTTGGAATGCCCATGATGCCAATGCTCACCTCTGTCACTAGTAATCGCGAATTTAGTATTGCAAGATCTGGAGAAAAAGGCATTGAATATTTTAGCTTTCCATATCCCCTTTTACGTTCACTAGGTAGATGACATTGCAATAGGAGCAAAAAAAACAGAAATATTACAAGTTTTCATCTTCGTTTTATCTTCGATTACAGTTCATCATTGAAATTGGTGGTGACAAATTAAATTATTTAGATATTACTATTATCAAGAATAACAATATTCTTGAATATGATTGATATCACAAGCCTACTTTCTCCGGTAGGTTTATTTTCTCAGCCTATTTCGCAAAAGAGAGGTACGATCACAGAAATGGTTGATAGAGTCTTCTTGCTATCTCAATCTAAATATCATAAAAAGAACTTGATCTTTGTCATCGAGACTTTTAAATGACTATCCGATTGATTTTATTTTTAACATAATTAATGAGCACCTAAAATCTTTGTTGAATAACAAAACTTTAAAGCAAAACACGAATGATCTTCCGATGAAGATATTGTTAAGAAGTCAAGGTTTACGATTCCATTTATTTCAGAGATCTCATACAAATTCAAGGATATAATTAAAAATCTTGATGTTGACTTTGTATTTTTTAGTCTGCCAAACTCAATTCTTTTATTAAAATACATAAAGATCTTTTCTTAACGAAGTAAAAAAAGAACATAATTTACAAGATATATTGCAATGCCTCTTATGTCGGGCAGTCAGGGCGGACTTTAAAAACGAGAACATTAATGACATCCGAAGAAACACAAGTAATCATTCTGTCATTACCGAACACAGATTGGATTTAAACTAAATCCATATAAAAATTTGATTTTGATTGGGAAGGCATAAAAATTGTTGATCAAAAGCGATTTTTGAACAAACGTGTCTCGGAAGTGCTACATATTCAGTTGCAAAAATCAACTTTAATTTACAATCTGACACCAAATTTTTACATCACTCATACATCTCGATTCTCAATAATTTATACTGATTTAAACTGCGCGCTGTTTTTATTTTTATTATTTTTAAGTAATAGTCTGATATATCTTGGTAATACCGTCCGTTTTACTTATTAGTTTGTACATTGTGTATTATCCTTGATTCATTTGAATATTGACCGACAATATTCGAAACGGTTGTATTAGGTGTACAACTTCCGCCGTTTTTTTTTCCGAAATTCAAAGCTTTATTATATAAAAAACTGGTTATACATTTATGATTCAAAGTATTGTCCATCGCTGGCCACTACTTTCTCCCATCTTTCGGGTAGCGTACGAATCCCGCGTCGAAAAAACTGGTCATCTTTTGAGGCTATCCACGAATCGATCCAATTTTTTACTTCTTCATAAGACCGGAAGTGCTGGTCAGCCAGGCCGTGTGCCATTGATCGAAACAAGTGATAGTCAGAGGGAGCAACGTCTGGAGAATACGGCGGGTGGGGTAGGACTTCTCATTTCAACGTTTCCAAGTATGTCTTGACCACTTTCGCAACATGGGGTCGAGCATTGTCATGCTGCAAAATCACTTTATCGTGTCTCTCGTTGTATTGCGGCCGTTTGTCTTTCAATGCTCGGCTCAAACGCATCAATTGCGTTCGATACCGATCGCCTGTGATTGTTTCAGTCGGTTTTAACAGTTCATAATACACTACGCCGAGCTGGTCCCACCAAATACAGAGCATGACCTTGGACATCAAAATCACCGTTCTTGAAGTGTTGAAACTACTCACGACACGTTCTTTCACTAATAGCGACCTCACCATAAGTATTTGAGAGCATTCGATGAGCCTCAGCCGCAGATTTCTTCATATTGAAGCAAAAAATTAAAACCTCCCGCAAATGACGAGAATTTGGCTCGTAAACTGACATTTTCAATCGAGAATAACTTTATGATGCAGACACAAATCGACTAATGTTTCTATGGGGTTATGTTGACAGATGCCCAAGTTTATTGTATGACGTCTATGATCTATTTATTTCGACCACCACTTACCGCTAAAGCCATCTATAGGAAAACGGCGGAAGCAAAGTTGTACACCTAAAACTTTGATAGTTTCGGCAATCTTCGAGCTCGAAGGAATTGGTGCGATATTTAGACGTAACATAAATCAAGTATAATTGCATGTCTTATCAATATTACGATCAAAGCAACTGTGGACAACTGTGTCTACACTAGTAGTGAATGGTCAGCCACGTATGCCTTTCCCGCGCGGCTAAATGCCTACGCACCCAACATCACAAGGAGGCCCGTCGATTTGTAGACGAGACCTATCAAGCATTTCAATAGTATAAATAATGATACTATTAATAGCAATGACATTAACTAATAGTTTAAGTAACGATAAAATTAATAATGATATATACAATAGTCGAGCTAATAATAATAATAATAATAATAATGATAATAGTATTCATCCAGTAAGAATCCTTTCCTCTCGATCTCCTTCCCGTGATATTATAATTAATATCCCTGATGATAGAAACTTCCTCAATGTCACGTTACTGACTATAGCACCACAATACTTTGCCACGCCATATCCACTTGAAAAAAATTTGACATCCATAAGAGGCCTAATCTTGCGCCTAATATGGATCTGGTATGGAAATGGTTTAGCATTCGCAGTAAAATTTATTAAATAAATTTATTAAATAAATTTAACATGGCCCATGACAGATCCAGGCTCGCGCTTCACAAAATGTAAGTGATGCCACGCATGTTCGCAGTATTTCGGGGCTGACAGATTTTCCAACCCGAATAGTCGTAAACTTTAATGACACTGAATGACATCACGATCGATTACGTGCATTGGGACGATTCCAACGAGCTGGTGGATCATCTACGATTGCTCAATGCTTCGCACCGAACGGGTAACAACTTTCACGACAACGATATCGATCATCAAGGAATTTCGCGAAGCCAGTCTTATTATAAATTAAATCGCGTATCGACAAAACGGATCAGTCGAGTCAGCGAGAAAAAACACATTTTTTTCTTGCACCCTGTGTATTACGCGTCGAATTATGAAAAAGAGAAAAGCACTAAGAGACGGTGACTCAACGAGGAATTGCATGCTTCAGCGAAAAGAAATTTTCCGCGAAAATGCATAATCCGAGGATACGATGATCTGTGGCAAGCTGATATCGTCGAGATGCGCTCGTATTCGAACTTCAATAGAAGCCACCATTACATAGTCATCGTCATAAATGTGTTGAGCAAGTACGCGTGGGCCGTATATACCACTCAAGAGCAAGGATGGAAGCGAGACGGCTAATGCTATTGTTGAGATATTAGGTGTACAACTTTGCTTCCGCCGTTTTCCTATAGATAGCTTTAGCGGTAAATGGTGGTCGAAATAAATAGATCATAGACGTCATACAATAAACTTGGGCATCTGTCAACATAACCCCATAGAAACATTAGTCGATTTGTGTCTGCATCATAAAATTATTCTCGATTGAAAATGTCAGTTTACGAGCCAAATTTTCGTCATTTGCGGAAGGTTTTAATTTTTTGCTTCAATATGAAGAAATCTGCGGTTGAGGCTCATCGAATGCTCTCAAATACTTATGGTGAGGCCGCTATTAATGAAAGAACGTGTCGTGAGTGGTTTCAAGAACGGTGATTTTGACGTCCAAGGTCATGCTCTGTATTTGGTGGGACTAGCTCGGCGTAGTGTATTATGAACTGTTAAAACCGACTGAAACAATCACAGGCGATCGGTATCGAATGCAATTGATGCGTTTGAGCCGAGCATTGAAAGACAAACGGCCGCAATACAACGAGAGACACGATAAAGTGATTTTGCAGCATGACAATGCTCCCCCATGTTGCGAAAGTGGTCAAGACATACTTGGAAACGTTGAAATGGAAAGTCCTACCCCACCCGCCGTATTCTCCAGACGTTGCTCCCTCTGATCACTTGTTTCGATGAATGGCACACGGCCTGGCTGACCAGCACTTCCGGTCTTATGAAGAAGTAAAAAATTGGATCGATTCGTGGATAGCCTCAAAAGATGACCAGTTTTTTACGCGGGATTCGTATGCTACCCGAAAGATGGGAGAAAGTAATGGCCAGCGATAGACAATATTTTGAATCATAAATGTATAACCAGTTTTTTACAATAAAGCCTCGAATTTCGGAAAAAAAACGGCGGAAGCAAAGTTGTACACCTAATAATTCAAACGAATGGAAGATGTCTGAAAAATTTACAAACGGATATGGGAAAGGATGTTTTACAACGCCAATGTGCAAAAAATCTTGAAAAAATATGACGTTAATCTATTCCACGTATTCAACGTTGAAAGCTTAATAGTCGAGCGGTTCAATCGCGCGCTCAAAAATGACATGTGGAAGATGTTTACACTTAACAGCAATTGCAAGTAGAAGAGCTGCCGCGTCTCATATTAGATTATAACACGCGCAGCGTCGCACTATCGGCATGCGTAACTCACGCGATCGAAAGACTCTTCGACACGGTGTACAGCGCGATAAAAATCGCTGATCCGGCAAAATTCAAAGTGAGCGATTCAGTACGCGTGAGCAAGTACAAGACGGTTTTTGAGAAAGGTTACACACCAAATTAGACCACTGAGGTGTTTACGATCGGTAAAGTGCAGCGTATCAATCCCGTATCTACTTGAGAAACAAAAGATTCTACTATCGCGGAGAATGATTAGCTCTCCCCACAGACACGCCAAATGCCTACATACATACTGGTGTTAAAGACGGAGGTCTAGGAATAGCTTTTCTAAGATGGTATGCCCCACTAAGAAGACTCGAGCGACTAAAGAGGCTTCCACTCCAATCGGTTGGAAGAGGATGCTCCTGGGACTTTTCTGCGTGCTCAAAAATCAAACGCTGTACCGATAGATTTAAAAACGACAGTATGGAAAGATTGCCAAAGATCCATGTGTCATCAGTACTAGATGGACAAAACATCTATATGGAAAGGTCGACAGGGTCCGCTTTGTGAGTAAGGTTCCGCAACAACATAGATAGTTCCAGGATGGTATGAGCTTTCTGTCAGGCAGAGACTTCTTATAATCAAGTAAGTTTAGAATAAATGCTCTATCTATTAGGTCTAGGACAACCAGGGGCAAGCCGATGAACAGAGGCTGTCGTGCTAAGTGTCGCGCGAAAACACTAATAAATAACAACAATGCCACACGCAGAACACACGAAGATCAGATAAAGAGATACAATAGTTTTGTCTCTTTTGTTGGCAGGGAGCTCTCCAGAGATGTGATATGAGGTCCACATAGAACCACAATCCAGATCCTCAGATAGATTAAAGATGCCAGATATTCTGGGTAAATTGGGAAGGATGGTGGTTGTGATCGACGCCCAGGTGGACTTAGATAGAGCGCATAAGCGGAAAATTGAGTACAACCAACTCGAGGATGAGATTAAGACTAAGTATCATATTGATAAAGTCATATTTTCAACTATCATTGTCTTAGAGAGATATCTGGAGTGAGGACTAAGCAAACAGTGACCGAGCTGGGAATCCTGAAAAAGGACGCGCTGAAAGTGATATCGTGTACTGATTGAAGGTCTGGCATGTTTCCATCTAATCAACAAGACCACGACAATAGAAATTTGAACTACGGGAGGTGCTTGGGAGTGGTTCAGGAGTTGGTGCGAGTCTAAACCCGCCTAATACTAATCAAGTAGTATAATATTATAGATACAATATATTGTAGTATGATTGAAAAAAAAAAAAAGTCAAATGCCTCGTTATTTAATTAGTGACGCGCTATCATTATGGATATCAATTCCTATCATTAATAATTAAGCGGCCTCAGCAATTCCTATCGCAGGAGGCGGCGATTGCTTTCACCGACGCACAACCAAATTTACTTTGTGAAAAAACAGCCTTGTCAAAAATCTTATCAAGAACCAGTCAAAATTACAAGCAGATTCAACTGTGCTGGAAGCGTATCAAGAGCCAGCCTAGCCAGAATACGAAAGCAAAGAGTCTTCCCTAAATAGGGGGAGTAACAATCTTGTCAAAGTAGCAAATAACAGATCGAGTCTCTGCCCCATGCTGAAATGTTTGAACTCATCCTACTCACCTCAGCAGATGGATCTCGATCTTTATGAGCCGTCTCTAGGCATGCATGTGGCTTTGTTCAGGAGCCGATTGGCTCACGTGGACTTTTGCGGCCGGAGAGCGCCTCTCTGGGGGGCATACAGTATATCCCTTCCGGTCGACTAGTCTGCACCGAGCATGGTTGCGTGTAAGAGACGACCTAAGAGCGTTGAAGCTTCTCACTGCGTTGTACTGTCTGTGGTGAGGGTGGATGCGCTGGCGATGGGAATCACCATTCGACCTGACAATTTGTCGGATCCGTTGGTGCCCAAAATCGCCGCAAAGATATTTGCTACCTAAATAAGAAAGAGGGAGGTGCAGCATCCTCTAAGCAATGATTGGAAGCAATATGCCGCCGCTATTTGCAAAAGCAACACGCCGCGGAAAGCAACACGCCGCCAGAGAACTTAGGCGTGAATGGCCGAGCCGAAAAGCAACAAGCCGCGTGCGAACTTAAGCTCCAGCATCCGAGTTGGGCCGCCGTAAGGCTAACCGTGCGTCGCTGACTTGTTGGATATATTAAGTACACTGTGCCGCAAAGCCTCATACGGTCGTGATTGAAAGAGTCATAGTTACAGGGCTGCTGAAGCGTCACTTTATCTGAAAATGGCATAGCCTCTCATAGCCAAATCGAATCTCAGATCCTATGGTTCCTGCCGGTAACCTCGAGTAGATGAAATTCGAAAGAGGGCTAACGAGGTTAAGACGATACGCAAGCGTTTCCCCGACTCGCGGGCAAGCGAGGGTCGCTACCGGTCAATTCCAGAGAAGAAAATTTTTTTCCGTGGCGTACCTAGAGCTCGAGCCGACTATATCGGCTCCATCGGTATTAGTTACGTATTAGGAAACACGCATTCCAGAGATTAGCCCTGAAATGATTATTTCAAACGCTAAATATAGATTGAGAAGTGCCTCGGACGGGGGGGGGGCAGTCCCGTTCCCTCAACGAGCCGATAGGGAACCACTGGTAACTTAAAGGCGCGAAAAACGAGTTATGAGATACGGCGGATTCCGTTTGAATGGAGAAGCTGCCAAGTCTGCAAAGACAATGACAAGGGAAATTTTATGACGCTTCATCTTAAGGATGAGATTGAGCACGCTGCGGAGCGCCATGGCGATATAGAAGTGTGCTATGTGTGTTAGAAATGCGGTAAAATTTATACGTCCAAACATCCGGCAGTTTGCCAAAGTGCACTGTCCCTAAGCCGCCTCCAGTGAGTAACGAAATCTGCACACTGTGTGGGAAAGTATTCCAAACGAAGTCAGGTCTCTCACAACATGAGAGGCACGAGTATCCGATGGCCAAAAATGTGGCACGCACTGGTGGGGCAACTAGAAGTAAGCAAGCATCTCGAAAATTAAAAGTCTTTACAGAAGATGAAGAAAATCGGATGCTCAATCTTGAGATACAGTTTAGAGAGGAACGCAACGTGCCAATGCGTTGCTGCCGTTCATGTCTGATAAGACAAGCAAACAGATCAGAGACAAGAGGACTACATTGTCGTATAAAAGAAGAAGAGACAAAATTTTGGCAGCGTGGAGCAAGTGGAATCGGCCACAGATGAATCTGTGGCGGAAGAGCCACCAGAGGTGATAGAAATAATAGATGTGCCCGAGGAGGTATATGAGTTGCCTACTCCTCTCGGGGATCCGCCACATCTCGATGAGAATGAAATAGTTAAGCAAGTACTGACACGGCGGTGCTGAAAGAAGGCCTCGGACTCTCTTTCAGAAGCAGACTGGAGAGAGGGAGTAGCGACAAAGATCCTACAAACTGAATCTCTCCTCCCCTCCCTCCTCCCCCCGACGCTATTCCGTCCAAGGCAGCTTGCTGTTCAGAAGAGCCCTGATTGAGATCGTTAATGGCAAGGGAATACTGCCTCCGAAAGAGCAGATGGAGGAAGCGGATGACGCCGTTAGTGATTTATTCAGAGGAAGAAGCGAAACGGCTAAGAGGAATAAACGCAAACCCAAAAACAAAAAGCAGTATAGATATGCTCAAGAATTGTACAGGAAAAATTCAGACCTACTGGCTGAGTATGTAAGGGAGGACATGGGGACTGGACTGAGGAATCGGTAATAAACAAATGATGTTAAGAATCTGTACATCTCGTTGTAGAGCATGAAGCCTCAAATCAATCCTCAAGAATTTGGAGAAGCAAAGCCAAAACTTTGACTGGAGTAATTACCCTGATCTCGATGAAAGAAATAAGAAACCGGATCACCCGAACAAAGACTAATATGGCGCCGGATCCGGACAGATTATGCAAAAGATGTAAGTCGTTTGGCGGACATTGAAATTCTCCGACTCTGGTTCAACTTAATAATGATCAGGTCCTATCAATCAGTAGCTTGGAGGATAAATAAAACGACATTCTTGCCCAAAGACGGACAAGATAAGAGCAAGATCACGAATTATCGGCCTATTACCATCAGTTCAATTCTGTCACGATTATACTGGGAGATCGTCGATTAGAAACTGAAAATAGCGTATCGATGACACTTCACCAAAAAGGCTTTATATCAGAAACAGGGTGCTTTAATAATGTGCACATCCTGAGCGAATTGTGAAAGGAATCTAAAACGACAGAAGATCTGGTCATGCAGTTGGACATCTCCAAGGCTTTCGATATTATTCCACACGAAGTCATTGCCCTGCAGAAAAAGACGCTACCCGAGCTAATAGTGCAGCTCGTGATAGACTCCTATAAGGATATGCATGAAAATATCAAACAACCCTCTCTCATCACTATTATTCAATCTAGTGATGCCTATGCTTAGGACACTGAAGAGTCAGCCGGGATATCAAATTAGAGACGAAATAGGCGTTTCAGTATTGGCATTTATGGATGATTTGATATTAACAGCAAAAATCGCGCTGAAAGCCACAAAGCTCTGCTTAAGTGTGTGGAGAACTACCTAAGGAGGCTAAGTATGAGCATTTCTGCAGCAAAATGCTCGCTTTTCGCATCATCACAACCAAACACTTCTAGTATCTAACAGATTCCGTGCTGACACTAACAAGTGGAAAGTCTATACCGTACGCGGATGCAGGTACTACACTTAAATACCTTGTATGAGAATATATCTCCTTGGGCTGGAATTGATATTAAGGGCCTGGAGGGTAACCTCTGCACAGCGCTAAAAAGAATTAAAAGGCTAGCGCCGAAATCAAAAGGTAAACTTGATCTTCACTAGTTCCGCACTACCTGTATCAGTTGGTACTGGCTACGCTACCAGTAACCACACTTAGGCAACTCGACCAGAAGTTACGGATAGTGATCAAAGACATTTATCACTTGCCGCAATCCGTGGCGAACAGATTAATATATTGCGGCAAGAGAGTCGGGGGACTAGGGTTTCCGAAGCTTTGGTGATAAGTTCCAGCTTAATCCCGCCCCTAGCTTAATCCCGCAGGGCGGGATTAAAATTTATACAATCAAATGAGTAATGCGAGCTCTAGCGGAGTCGATAGGCATAGTGAACCGTCTCAAGAGCCTGGTGACTTCCGCAAAAATAAACTGTCAATGGATAGCATAAAGGCATATAAGAACACGATAAGAAAGCTCGCATCATGGGAGGCTCTGGCGCAAAGAAAATCAATTAAGTCTCTCACTAATGACAAGTTTGGGAATGCGTGGCTTTACAATCCCACGATCCTGAAGTCAGGCAGAGGTTTTTATACCGAGGTTTTTGAACTGACTACATTTTAGATGTCGGGCAGGCGGACCTTTTATACCCGCCTGTTCCGACCAATTTTACCAAATGACAAAGAGGGAAATCTCTTTATAAGATTGCCATGTGGTTGTGCATAAGTGTGTGATCGTACATATTTATTTATTTATTTATTTATTATTTATTAAGTTATTATTTATTAAATGACTGAGAGTGCGAATCGTAAGGCCAAATGTCGAGAAAAAGGACCACGATGGCAGAGCGAGGACGTGCCTTTACAGACCGGGCATGATCTTCGGGCGGGAACCTCCACGACGTTTTTGCCGGTAACGAACATCGCATTAGCGAGTTCGGCTGATACCCGCTATCCTCAACGAGAACTCTGTTAGGAACTAATTTTTTCATTCCCGAAAAAGTTTCCTGGCTGATTTCGCACCTTGGATCGGGAGTCTGGATGAATTGAGCAAGAATGGGAGGGAGGGTATAGTGGTATCTCGTATTTGTTGGGAATTACGTGCAAACAAGGAACACCATTGGCAAAACTCGCTGGTGCTTCAATAGCCGTAACTCTGTTGTTACTGGAGACTACGCCAGACACAAAGGTGGAAAGTCCGCGGCAGAAAACGCTGCGCAGAAAATAGTCAAATGCCTCGTCATCTAATTAGTGACGCGCATGAATGGATTAACGAGATTCCCGCTGTCCCTATCTACTAGCGAAACTATCGCCAAGGGAACGGGCTTGGAAAATTAGTGGGAAGAAAAGATCTTGTTGAGCTTACTGACTCTAGTCTGGCACTGTAAGGAGACATGAGAGGTGTAGCATAAGTGGGAGATGGCAACATCGCCGGTGAAATACCACTACTTTCATCATTCCTTACTCATTCAGTTGGGCGGAGCGCGTACGTCGAGGGCTTCATGTCCCGGCGGTCACAGTATTCTAGAGCCAAGCGTGTCAGAGTGGCGTGAGGCCTCGGCCAATCGCCGATGATACTCCCGCGTGATCCGATTCGAGGACACTACCAGGCAGGGAGTTTGACTGGGGCGATACATCTGTCAAAGAATAACGCAGATGTCCTAAGGCCAGTTTAGCAAGGACAGAAATCTCACGTAGAGCAAAAGGGCAAAAACTGGCTTGATTTCGATGTTCAGTACGCAGAGAGACTGCGAAAGCACGGCTTATCGATCCTTTTGGCTTGAAGAGTTTTGGTTTTCAGAAAAGTTACCAGAGGGATACTAGCTTGTGGCGGCCAAACGCTCATAGCGACGTTACTTTCGATGTCTGCTCTTCCTATCATTGCGAAGCAGAATTCGCCAAGCGTCGGATTGTTCACCTGGGGAACGTGAGCTGGATTTAAACCGTCGTGAGATAGATTAGTTTTATCCTACTGATGACTAATCATTGCGATAGTAATCCTGCTCAGTACAAGAAGAACCGCAGGTTCCGACTTAATTCACGCACTCGATCGAGCGGCTGGTAGTGCGAAGTTATCATCCGTGGGATTATGCCTGAACGCCTCTAATGCCATATCCTCTGTAGTCAAAGGTGGCAATGATATCTCTAGAAGTCTCGTGAGTCGAAAGGCTCAAAACAATGTGACACTACTAGGCGACTAGTCCACGAACCGGACATCGCACAAGCCCGATTTGCCGTACAGCGCCATCGCCCGTCGTCGGGATCTCACTGCTACGTCTAACATGAATTTCGCGAGTTCGATGTCGAGACTCGGAATCATCTGTAGACGATTTACCTGGCAGGGTGATGTACTCGGTAGAGCAATTACCATGCTGCGATCTGTTGAGACTCAGCCCTCGGCTTGGAGATTCGTCTTGTCGGATGGACGAGACCCTACACAGGACAAAAACACGCTCGAAGGCAAAGCAACACGCCGCGTAGAACTTAACTGAATTTTGTGTCCGGAGGTCTCGACGGCAAAGCAACACACCGCATGAAACAGCCGAATTTCTATTCGGCTGTTTCGTGTCACGACTATAAAGCAACACGCCGTGTGGGACCTAGTCGAATTTCGTGTGACGGTACCGAAGGTACCGTCCATCGCTTTGTCGATCTAGCCATGCGTCGCCTGGCACGTCGGTTGCGTATTATAAGAAGTGTCATACGGAGCTAAGCGTTTGCTTCTCCAAAAAATATTACAAGTCCCGCAATGGAAGAGCAGAGCTCTTCGATGTGCGAGTAAATCGTACGGTGTTTGCTACGACAAAAACGAAATTCGTTTGAAACACGGACCATACCTATACACAGCGTTTGCTGCGCGGTTATCGCGTTTGCTGTGCTAGATACGAAATATATTTATATATATATGTATATAAATCCTTTAATGAGGATCCATTGAAGGACAAATCTGATGCCAGCAGCCATAGTAATTTCAACTCCAACAGCATATATTAAAATTGTTGCGATTAAAAAGCTCGTAGTTGAATCTGTGTCGCACACCGTCGGTTCACTGTTCGCGGTGTTTAACTGGCGTAATGTGGAATGTAGGTGTGACGCGTCTTATCTACTACGTACTACGACGCGTCTTACGTACTACGATGGGCTTAGTCGACTCAACTAATATCCCGTCGCGATGCTCTTTACTGAGTGTCGAGTCAGGCCGGTACATTTACTTTGAACAAATTAGAGTGTTTAAAGCAGGCTATCCTCGCCTGAATACTGCGTGGAATAATGGAAGGACCTCGGTTCTATTTTGTTGGTTTTCGAAACCTCAAGATAATGATTAATAGGGATTGATGGGAGTATTCGTATTGCGACGATAGAGGTGAAATTCTTGGATCGTCGCAAGACGAATAGAAGCGAAAGCATTTGCCAAAAATGTTTTCAAGAAATGTAATCAAGAACGAAAGGTTAGAGGTTCGAAGGCAATCAGATACCGCCCCAGTTCTAACCATAAACGATGCCAGCTAGCGATCCGCCGAAATTCCTCCGATGACTCAACGGGCAGCTTCTGGGAAACCAAAATTTTTGGGTTCCAGGGGAAATATAGTTGCAAAGTTGAAACTTAAAGGAATTGACGGAAGAGACACCACCAGGAGCGGAGTTAAGCCTGCGGCTTAATTTAACTCAACACGGGAAATCTGACCAGGCCCAGACACCGGAAGGATTGATAGCTTTTTCTTGATTCGGTGGATAGTGGTGCATTCTTAGTTGGTGGAGTGATTTGTCTGGTTAATTCCGATAACGAGAGACTCTAGCGTGCTAAATAGGCACATCTTATCACGAAAGTCCCCGGCTTCGATCGATGGGTTTTTACTACTAACGTACAAACAAATCTTCTTAGAGGGACAGGCGGCTTCTAGCCGCACGAGATTGAGCAATAACAGTCTGTGATGCCCTTAGATCTGTGTAGTCTGTGATTTCTTCAGTGTATGTTCCCTGGCCGAAAGGCCCGGGTAACCCGCTGAACCTCCTTCGTGCTACGGATTGAAGCTTGCAATTGTTCTCCATGAACGAGGAATTCTCTGTAAACGCGAGTCATGAGCTCGCATTGATTACGTTCCTAACCTTTGTACATACCGCCCGTCGCTACTACCGATTGAATGATTTAGTAAAGTCTTCGAACTGATGTGCGGCAATGCATCGGCATTGCCAATGTTGCCGGGAAGATGACTAAACTTGATCATTTAGAGGAAGTAAAAGTCGTAACAAGGTTTCCGTATGAAACCTGTGGAAGGATCATTAATGTTCCGGAGGTCCTGTTCTGTGTGCAGAGATACTTGTCATCTTACGTGGCGCGATTTCGCAAGCGCGCAGCAGTCGGAGACTGTATGGACACAGAGAAATTATGGAATTGACGGTATTTGCGCGTGGATCCTACGCGACCTGCGCACGAGAGAGCGTATTCGAACACATTTCTCTCCGTTGCGTGTCGCCCGAGCAATTCCGCCGCATTCACGCTCTCTTCTTCCGTTGAGAGAAAGAGGCGGTGAAACGCGCACTCGCGGCGACCGCGACACAATCTCTCACGGATACGACACGAATGCAAATAAATAAAACAACGTAAATAATGAGCGCATAATATTTTAGCAATTATACGTTAATAAAAAAAAATTAAATTTTTATGCATTCTAAATAATCAACTAAAAATATACACGCTTTTTTTGTAATAATTGTTTCCATCCGAGCACTTCCAAGTTCTCATATTATACTTTCTAATTATAAATTTTTTATAAGAATGATCATGCAAGATGATTTATCATTACATGTTATATAAGATATCAATGTTAACATGCTATGTTAAGAGGAACTTTAAACAAAAAAAATGACATTTTGAACATCCTTTTGCATAATAAGCATTAATAAATTAAAATGCGCTAACGACATGCTATTTAAGAATGTACTTCCTTCTCATAATCTGCTGTTACGTCTAGCGAACTCTCACGACTCTCTTCTTTCGTGGAGATCTGGAATTCATTAAAATAAAAAGAAAACTGCGAATAACGCACAAGATGAGCGTTATAGCCTAGAGAAAATTAAAAATTTTCTTTTCTCACACAAAAATCTAAAATGAAGAATCCAGTATCTCGTAAATGTCGCCAAGATAAACTAAAAATCGGTGTACATGCACGAGCGGAGGGATCAAAAGAACACCGAGTCTGTGCCTCTCGGACACTGCGACTAAAATAATAATAAATATGTTATTGGAAGTAAAATCCGGCGCCAAGATATTTTTTAACGGTTAAATCGCGGACAATTCTCACGAGTCCATGATCACAAAATCTAAGAAGCGATACGCGACGTTCAGAGATAGATACTGAGTGGTCTCGTGTCAGTAGACGCTGCACGTGCGTTTTCTTGACATACTGCACGTGATTTTTCTCTGAGTTTTGGGAAGTTATATTGTCGAAACATTTGAAAAAGATTTCATCCATTTCTCTCCTTTTTCTTCAGTAGAGTCAGTGCAAAACCATACTATCAACTTAAGATCAACGGCACTGCCTGATCGGGGAAATTAACGAAGCAGACTTGGCGCCCAGCATCCCACAATCGACGGCACCCTCTCCGACGGTCTCTCGGGCATCCTATACATTGCTATCCCCAAGTAAGTTTTCGATTTCGCTGCAGTACATTGGATGGTCCCTCCTTTTCTTGTATGGTCCTTTTTTAAGGACGACTAAATTTTGAATGCATTCACGCAGTTCTTCCACTCCTCATCATCATACCTAGCGAAGATTAACAACGCGCGTCGACTCACCCTCCGTGTCCGCTCTAACACTGCGAGAAAACTCGCGAAACTCGTGGAAAACTCGTGAAAACAATCTCCGTTAATTCAAGCATCTACTCAAGAACAGATCATCCGGTCATTCAATCTCCAGTATCGATATTCTATCATCGCTATTAGAAATTTCTTACTCCCCTGTCTCCGATCTGTTCCCAGACTTCTTCTTCCCGTCCAATCCTCTTCCTGTTTCGATATCACCCCGATTGAAGAATTTCCCGTCTCGCATACCACCCTCAATTTCTCCAATTCAATCTGACGATTATTCTCCCGCTAATCATCTTCCTTTTCTCTTTCATAACGCCCATCAGTTGTTGGAATATATATCCTACTTTATTCCCATTAACAACCACTATCGAGTGATAGTATCGCAGGATCCACTTGCCTATTTTCAGTCCTCATATCATCTCTTATTCCCATCGATCCTCTTTCTCTCCATGCTTACCCAACTTTAATTTTTCCCTCCTCCTTTCAAATTCTCCACACTCAAAATAACGTCCGCATACACTACTCTCTTTCCACACACACATACATAAATGCATACAATATATTTCAGAATAGAGAACCAAAGGATTTCTATACTTAAGAAAAATGTATTACTAAATATTATTATTATTATAGTATTATTAAATTAAACCCTCGTTTGTTAATTTGAAAAACCTCTCCTTGTATTTATTGTAAGCTCTCCCGCGGTTGCACTTCGCCTTCTTCCCGAACACTTGGATTAAGTTACATAACCGAAAGCCAGAGCACGGACATACTGATGTTAAAGTGCGCCCGGCGCACACTGACTTAGTTTGAGTCCTTTAAATTAAAAATACGTCCGACTCGTGTGTCCGTTTAGCGGAGCACAAGTTGAGGTTTTCACTTCGTTCTCCATTCGACTCGTTAGAAGCCTCAAGACGAAGCGAAGTGCCTCCCGATTTGCATCCTTCCCCATAGTTCCCTTGCGATCCGGAGTCACGATCAAATCGGTCTAATAATTCAGTTGCGTTCAACTGAATTAGTGCGTTCAACTCCCTCAGCTCCATATATGCTTGGACATAACACTGCTATATTGCAGAAAATCCATAATAGATTTATAATTAATTGACGACAGCTTTCCATATGTCTATTAATTAATTCAGTGCTCGCAAAGATTTACACATTTCGGACAAATTCCGGTCCCACCGCTTGAGATTCGACGGTCGAACCGCCGAGCGTTCACGCTCTGGCTCAGGAGCCTCTCTATAGCGTAAGTTGTCATATAGTACATATTTAAACTGTATGTATATATATTTATATTGTGTATGTACTATACAATATTTATATACAACACATATTTATGTTTACTCACAATCTTTAATTCTCCGATAATCATTATAATAAACTAATAATAAAATTTCTAAACCGAGATATATGGGATGATTAGATTTGGATTTAAATATTCGCTAATTCGTAGTTACGAGTCAACTGTTTTCATACGGAGCCATTCGTCATCCAGCACAATTTTTAACGCAATAATAAAATAATGATACACTTTTTTGTGGCCTTTTAATTCTTTTTATTTTCTGTTGATGAGGCAGAACTTTTTTGAGGCAGAAATTTCGGTATCTTCTTCTTCAAAAATTCTTTTTTATCAGTGCCTTCTTTATTGCTAGCATCTTCATCTAAAATTTCAGCTTTACTCTTATTGATTTTCTTTAAACGAAAGAAAGCTTGGTATAATCAAGATTTGTCTTCCAAATATAATGTCGTTAATTCCAGGAAATTTCTTATATACCGCTTTAGTAAAAAAAAATATGCAACGCATGTAACGATACACAATATGTTTATTTAATTGTATTATACACATATAGAGTGTCTCTTAAGATGGATCACATTGGGGGCGGAGAATGGATCAAAGGAAACAAAAAATTCTTATACTATTTTGAGATATTCGCTATAGTTTTCGAATTAGAAAAGGAAATGTCTAAGCCAATATGCGATTAAGCCACGCCGCGCGAATTCGTAGGACAGTCCATTCGAGCGGCGGCGGCGGCGGCGTGCAGGGAGAGGGAAGTAGCGCTTCGTTGCCTAGCACAGCCTGACATAGCGATTCTATGTGTTTCGCCACATCGTGCCTACACTATCCAAAAATGTTATTTTAGCTGAAGTTTTTACATTTCTTATCATTATAAATCGCGTTATTTAGCACGATTAAATACGTTTTAACACAATTATAGATATGTTAAGCAATGTAATTAATTAGAGCAAAGCGTATGCTAATCATCGCGATATCTTTCCGCTTGCTTTATTATACGATATTTTTATTTAATTACGCTTCGAGATACATTTCGTCGGAGGTATCGCGTCGTTTTATGCTATATTTAATCGGAGTTTTATTTTATGACATGTTAATGCATGTATACTGAAATTATAATATAAGATAGCCGCTACATTGTAAATCCAGATGTATTATTTTTCCATGTATAATGACGCATTTGATTGAGGTTTTTTTTAACATGTTTCTTGCTTCTGCGTTTAATAAATTTAATTGTACATTATTAGAAACGTTCTTAAATTTTATTAATCTTTAATGTTCACTGATGAATAAAATTTAAATTTTCTATCACTGAAAAGATTATTTATATATACGTTAATGAGATATTTAAGTTTGTAATAACTGAAAACTTAAGTGTATTGAAAAACACTAATTGAAAATTGAGTGTTTTAGTTTATTTTCATTAAACTATCCATCAAATTTAGTGCCTATGTTCATTACATTTAAAAAATCTGTAACTTACAAGGAATCCGATTTTAATGAGCAGTATGTTATTCTCTAGATAAAAATAAGCAACACGTATTTTCTTATACGTGCCCATACGCACTTTTAAAGGGTGAAACACTCCTTGAAAAAAAATTGATTTTTCTCTTTTGTAGCGAATATCATTGGAAAAATCGATGTTTCTCTTTCGAATTGATTTTTCTCTTTCGAAGCGAATGTCGCTGGAAGAGAAAAGATAGAAAAAAATTTTCAAGAATGAAAATAGAATGACTTCAACAGTACTTTAGAACTACAATAAAAAAAAACCTTTTTAATAAATTTTTATAATAATAGTTATTTTTTTATAAAGAAAAAAATTTTTTCTTTTCATAGACCTTGTACTTAAGGCTTCCTTAAATTTATCTTTAGATGTTCAATAACCAGTGAAATAATTTGTAGAATATCTGAAAATAAATTTAAGAAAGCCTTAAATATAAGGCCTGACTATGAATATGGGCATTAAATTAAAATCGAAGGGCGACAGTGTCTCTTTCCTGGTTAGAGTTCATTCACTCATTCTTTTTCAGTACATTTCTTACACTTTATTAACGCGTTTATTATATTTTAAGTCGCAGATCCCTTACATTTCACTAACACTTAAATTACTTTTTATAATTTATTAAATCTAATGCGCACGTTCATTACGTTTAAGACTAGTGTAACTCAATTTTCAATTATATTATTCAATTCTTTTCAATTACTGCATGACCACAAGCTTCCGTTACACGTTACTTAAAATTCATTAAAATATTTCTAACAGTGATATAAAATAACATAATTAATACGTTCAATTGTATTTAATGATTTAAAAAATAAAAAAATAAGAGTTTCAGCTGAAAGAATATTGGATTTGCAATGTACTTACAATTAATTATTAATTACGAGATCATTTTGTAAGGCAAAAAAATTAAGTGTAATTAAAAACTACTATTTATGTTATACACCCATAGAAAGGTTTCTTCGATTAAAAAAAATGTTTCTTTGTTACACGGTTAAAGAAAAAATTTTTTTAATTTGAAAAAATTATGTTTAAATCAAAGAAATGACATTCAAATCAAAGAAATGTTTTCTTAATCGAATAGTAAAGAAACATTTCTTTAAAGAAACATTTCTTTGAAGAAATTTTTCTTTGGATGTAATAAAAAAATCAAACTACAGAATGCGATGAGATGTACAATGCAGACGCTACTCATATTCTTTCGAAAATGTAAACATTTTAAGTATTAAGAAAACGCTATCGTTTCCACACCTTGAGATAGATAGCTTGGTGCATTTTTTTTTTAAGTGGTTTGCCCCAGTCTAATCCACTCTCATTGTTTAATGCAACATTGTTCGAAATGCCTTCCTCGTGCTTGTGAACAGAGTTCGGCTCTTCGAACTAGTTGCCGCGTTGCATCATGATCGGCGTAATGGTATTAAAGGCCGCCATGATTTCATCGCGTATTTCATGTTCAATGTCATCACGCCTATGCTCGATTAAATCTTTTATATGATCCAAACAAAGTAATCAAGCACGTTTAAATCTGGCGGCCTTACCGACCAAGTAATCGGATCAACACGGCCCGTCCAGTTCTCCGGAAAACGCGCGTCTAATATTTGTCTTATTTGATGGGAGAAATGTGCGAAAGCTCCATCATGCTAATAAATCAGCGTTTGGCGAAAAAGAGAGGAACGTCCTCGAGAAGCATTGGTAAATCATTTTCTAAAAACTCTCTATACGCCTGTGCGCTGAGACGTGGCGGCAAAAAATGAGGACCGATCTAAAAATTGCCAATTGTAAATACATTCGAAAAAACTACGTTTCTTTATATTGGGTATGGGAAAAAATTCATGGTAATTTTTTAGTATAATAAAATTAAAGTGTTTTTCTTAGAGTATTGAAATCAATTTATTTAAACCAAATATGCTCTATTATTTTCTATAATATTTTGGGGCAGAGCCATAATTCCATCGTGATAGAACTTCTGTGGTTTCTGATCGAAAAACTGCTTCAAGTGATTTTCACAGGCCTCTTTTGAAGCTAGCTTTACACCATTAAGAGAGTTCTACAGACACCTAAACAAATGATAGTCTGAGGGTGCTATGTCAGAACTATACGGTGAATGCATTAAAACTTCCCAGCCAAGCTCTCGCAATTTTTGCCAAGTCATCAAAAATGTGTGTGGTCGCGTTGTCATGGAAGACGACACCTCTCCTATTGATTAATTCTGGCCGCTTCCTCTCAATTGCTTGTTGTAATCTCCGCAGTTGTTCACAATAGAGTTCGGAATTAATTGTTTGATTGGACGATAACAGCTCATAGTGAACGATTCCCTTCCAGTCCCACCCCACACACACACACACACACACACACAACATCACCTTTTTCCTCGTCAATCCAGGTTTTGCGATTGCTTGCGCCTTCTCTCCTTTCTTTATCCATGATCTTTTTCTAATTGGATTGTCATAGGTGATCCATTTTTCATCACCAGTTATCATTCTCTTCAGAAATGGTTCAATTTCATTCCGTTTCAGTAGCGTATCACAAATGTTAATTCGGTCATGTTCCTAACACTCATCTCGTGAGGAACCCAAAGAGCTTCTTTTTGAATCCAGCTTTGTGTAAATGATTTAAAACTGTTTTGTGGTCGATGCCTAGTTCCCTGGCAATCTCCACAGTGCTCACATGCTTATCACGCTCGACTTTTATCATGATTTCATCGGACTTTTCAGTGATTGGTCGACCGGAGTGAGGTTCATCTTTCACATCGAAATTTCCAGCACGAAAGCGAGCGAATCATTTCCGTGCTGCTGATTTTGATAGAGTATCTTCACCGTAAATAGCGCAAATTTTTTCACAAGCCTGTGCAGAATTCTTGCCTTTATTATAGTGATACTGCAAAATGTAGCGAATTTTTTCCTTATTTATTTCCATTTTCAAAATAAAATAACTTTTGATCCACTTCACCGATTTCAATCTTTTTCGGCTCAAAACAAAGGTTAAAATATCACTTTTTAAACGCACGTCTAGTGTTGCCGATGCAATTAATAGTTGCCGACTGCTGAGCATTTAATGCCATCTAGCGGGAAAAACACCACGAACTTTTTCCCATACCCAATAGTTTACAAGAAGATTTATCACTTGATCCTTTAATACTTCTGTCCATATGATTGATATTGAAAGGCGCCCTCGCAAATGATGTGTGGATTTTCGAATTACCAGGTCAAATGGTTTCTCGAATTAAACATACCATTTGGCGTAAAGGTGGTCTCATCCGATCATAAGATATAGTCAGGAAATGAAGTATTTCGCCGATATTATGTCCTGCGCATATTTTATTGATGTTTAATCTCTGCAAAAAAGCGTTGTGATTATCGAGTAAAAAGAGTAAGTAAATATCTTCACAAAAATGAATGCGCGATACTTCATCTCGCTCCAGCAATTGCGTTGATAATGATACGGCCGTAAATTATTTCGCCGTAAAATGTGATGCACCGTACATCGCGGTAAACGCGAGCTGCACGACGCACACTAGTCCCAGGATTTTCCTCGAACATCCGAAGGACTTCTTCGCGATCGACGTGGTACAGGCTGAGTATCAGGCTGCTCCTCGTCCTGATAAAGTGGACTGCAAGATTCACGAAACGTTGGCATTCCAAGAATGGATCTAGACACGGAAGAAACTCGCGAAACGTTGGCATTCCGCATAATCTTTATATAGAAAGCATCCATGAAAGCTTCAAGAATATTAAAAACGCAATTATTAAAACTAATATCTTTAGATGCTACAGATTGTTCGGCAAATAAACTTTTTCAAAATTTTAAAGACCTATTAGAGAAAAAAATATACTTTTAAATAATATAATCAGAAGCAAAGTGACAAGTGACAACGCGTCAATAATGACTGTAAAAACTCCTTTTTTTCTCATTTACAATCAGAAGTACAATCAGAGTATAGTATTATTAAATTGCATTTGCCATTTAGCCGCGATTAGATAGTAAAGCTTGTGAAGAACCGAAATCATGTGAAAATTTAATTAGAAGAATTACCACTTATGTTTCGGACAGTGCAAAGAGATGTGCAATTTTAAAGAAGTTCAAAATTTCTTTGAAGTAAAAAAAAATAAAATTCTCAAATTATCACACAAGACTGACTGGTTTTACATAAGTGTGTAGAATTCTAGACAATTGGGATGTGTTAACAAATTTCTTTATTTTAGCAGTACATGAGGATAAGTTAAGATCTGCGGAAATTAATTTATCAGAATTAAATAATATTACAAGAAAATATTTATTATTTTGAAAATTTTCGTTAAATTTTTTAAATAGTTTTAATGCTTTCTTTCAATCACGCAAAATTTTAGTACATAAATTTAAAATAGAAATTATTTGAAAATAACCAATAAATAATTCGACAAATTGCAAAAAATTTTATGATTTCTAAGGCTTTGAAAGAAATCATTAATTTAGAAAATGAAAATAACATCTTTCATTTAAATGTTATATATGGGATCTTGAGTGCGAAAATCTTTTGACAACATTACCTTTAAAAAACGTAAAAAATTAGAATGAGAAATTTAATAAAACAGTAAAATTAAAATTTTATAAAACAGTAGTTCGGGAAATGTTAAAACGTTTATCATATAAAGCCTTTTTTCAACTTTACACATTTAACTTTTTTAAATCAATAAAGGATATTGCTCTTTTTGACGAAGCTAGAATTATAATTAAAAATTTAATTTGTGTTGCCGCGCAAGAAATTATAGGAAATATTGATTTTTCAAAATTATGTTATGAATAGAGGATTCTTCCATCAGTTTTTAATAATTCGAAAAAAAAAAGAATTAGCGTGTTTGGAAATAAATGAGATGTAGAAAAAAATTTTAGAATTTAAAGAGATTTTGATAGATTTTAATGGAGAACAAATGTTTCCAAATTTAAAATTATTAGTAGAAGTGATTTTTTTCTTTTCCCCATTCAAATGCCGAAGCCGAACGGATTTTTTTCAATAGTTACAGACGTAAAAAATAAAAAAAGAAATCGATTATCAGTAGAGACTGTGAAGCGGCAGTTTAAATTTAATTTTAAATAGCTGTTGGTCTAATAGTACGCGAAAAAGGACGCATGGTGGCGTGCAGAGCAAAGTAGCTGTCATGCGTGCGTTTATTAAGACAAGCATCGAAGTAAAGAAACTGTAAGCAAACACACTGAATAAAGTTTCTACAACTAAGTTGAATTCGAGTTGTTGCTTTAAATCGTAAATCTTGTGTGTAAGCAAGTGCAAGCTGAACCCCCTAAACATGGTCCTTCGAGTCGGATTCGAAAAGAAGTCGTGAAGAAAAGGGCCAAAATCGAAAATGAAAACGCATACGCGTTAATTAATCAAAGTTACAGGCAGCTGTTCTAAAGCAAAGGGCAATACGTTGAGCCACACAATTATCCTGGGATACTAGATTAACATCGAGTCGACGAATGAGAATCGCGGAACCTTGATGACGAGGAATATATATTTCGGGAGGAAGAGGCTGGCTATCATACAATCAATTAGTTAGAGAAGGATAACAACGCCATATTAGATCAAGAATGCAGCCGTTGATTCTTCTGGAAACAAAATAGTCAGTATCTTCCGGGATTCGCATCAAGGGAAGAAGCGAGTGCGGGAAGACAACTGTGAAAAGCGTATTTCAATAAATAATATTGGGAGTACAAAATAAGTTTCCGCCGTTTTTTATCAAAAATTAAACATTTATTGTGAAAGAACGGTACATAATATTTTATTCAAAGTAATGGCCATCGCTAGCCACTACTTTTTCCCATTTTTCTGGTAGCATGTGAATACCACATCGGAAGAACGCTTCATCTTTTGAGACTATCCAATCATCGATGCAATTTTTGGTATCTTCATATGATGTGAAGTGCTGCTCAGACAGGCCATCCGTCAGCGATCGGAACAAGTGATAGTCGGAAGGAGCAATATCTGGAGAATACGGCGGGTGGAGTAGAACTTCCCATTTGAGTGTTTCTAAGTAGGTTTTCACCGGCACCGCAACATGTGGTCAAGCATTATCATGCAGGAGAATAATTTTGTCATGCCCGAAGTAGTAGTGGACGCGTTTTTCCTTGAGTGCTCGGCTCAATCTCATCAATTGTGTTCGATAGAGAGCCCAGGTCTCGTTCGATTTGAGCAACTCATAATACATGACACCAAGCTGATCCCACCAAATACATAACATGAGTTTTTTTCCATGAATATTCGGCTTGGCTGTCGATGTTGAAGCATGGCCAAATAGTCCCCATGATTTTGGGTTATCATAGTGGATCCATTTTTCACCACCAGTGACTATATGATCCAAAAAACCCTTTCGTTTATGCCTGGCAAGCAGCATTTCACAAAAAATCATGAAAAATCGGCGTTCAACGTTTCTTGGCTTCAGTTCATATGGAATTCAATTCCCTTGCTTTTAAATCATTCCCACTGATTTCAAACGATATGAAATTGTTTGTTGAGTCACTCCTAATGTAAATGCAAGTCCTTTTTGCGTTTGGCACGAATCTTCATCCAATAATGCTTCCAATTCCGCGTCTTCGTACACTTTCGGTCTTCCGCTTTATCTTCGACATCAAATTCACCGTTCTCAAACTTTTGAAACCACTCACGACAACTTCTCTTACTTAAGGCAGCATCACCATATGCTTCTACAAACAATCTATGAGCCTCAGCTGCAGATTTCTTCAAATTAAAGAAGTAAATCAAAAGTTCCCGCAAATGACACTTATTCAACTCAAAACTCGACATTTTCGTACAAAAAAAAATATATGATACTGATACAAAATCGCTAATATTTTAAGGTTATGGTGTTGCCAGATGTCCAATCTTACGATATGTCGTTTTACATCAAACAATTTTAACTATAGTTTATTAGTGATGCCTTTTGCAAACGGCGGAAACTTATTTGTACTCCCAATAACAAACATGCCTAATGAAGATAATTTAGTTAAGCTAAAACAGAGAAAAAGAATCCTAAAGCTTAACGTGATGCGAAAAATTTTTCAAAGAAATTGATTTAATTAACGCGGATATTGAGGTTATGATTAGAATAGATAAGGTGGAAGAAGTTTAGAAAGCGTTATCAGATTTAATGGAAATTAGTATTTTGAATAATGACTTTTCTGGAGCGGAATTAGACAGAGAACTAGAGGACTCGGAAAACAAATTTTTATATTTAAAATTAATAGCAGAAAAAGCAAAAAAAAATCGCGTTAGGCTGGCTGAAAGTATCGATAACCTGGAACAAGTATTCGCAAACGAACCAATGCAAGTAAACGAATCAAAAAGAAGGTCAGAAGGTTATAGCAATTTTATTAGAATATTAAAAATAGAGCTACCTACTTTCTCTGGATTATACGAGGAGTGGTATGCTTTCTGATGTATTTAATTCTCTGATCCATTCCAACAGTGCCTTAAATGATGTCCAAATGTTTCAAAATCCTAAAAGATGAGGCAGCACAAAATATAGCTTCATTAGAGATCTCGGGAATAAATTACGCGAATGCTTGAGCTAGATTAAAGGAAACATATGATAATCAAAGACTAATTATTCAAACTCATATTAAAGCTACATTCGATTTATCTGTACCTAAAAACGAAATTTCCACTGTAATTAGGCAAGTATTGGAAGTACGGTGTACTAAAACATACTCGTGCTTTGCAGGCGCTAAAGAGACTCATGCAATAATGAGACGATTTGTTGACTAATGTAATAATTGGCAAGCTAGACAGAAACAATAGAGGAGTAGGAAATGACTTTGGAACCCATGGTAATACCGAGTTTCCAGGAGTTAGTAATGTTTCTAACAAAAGATGTCAAACATTAGAAACGGTCGCAAATCAAAAGCAACAAAGTCAAATAAGTACGACTTTACATAAAGCTGGTTACGATAAAGTTACGACCACCCATGTGGTCACTTCGGTAATTAAATGTGTTTATTGCAAAGACGATCATCAAATGTATTTGTGTAAAGCTTTCCAGAATTTGTCCGTAGACCGCGTTAAACAAGTAAAGTTGAAAGGGTTAGGTTAGGTTAAATTGTTTATTTTTATGTTTAAATTGTTTAAAGCCTAATCATATAGTAAAGGTATATCCGGTAACTGTAAAATATGCAGTAGGACAGTTCTCTATTGCATTTTAAGAACGAGAAAGATAAAGAGAGCAAATACAAGCCGCTGAGTTCAGATCCCAATTCAGACTTATCGTAGCATAACGAAAAGCCAGATGCTATCATCACACGAGCCTGGAAGGTAGCTTAGTATCCAAGCGAGTTTTGCTTTTCTGTAATAGTAAAGGTGAAAGGCAAGAATGGAACCTACGTTCTAGAAAAAGCAATATTAAACAATGGTTCTCAGTCGAATTTTATATCTGAAAAATTCTTAAGTAAATTCGGGCTTAAGTATAGTCAATCGCAAATAAGCAAGTTTCACGTGCATTAAAGATAGTTAACTTAGAGATGTCTTCGAGATTTCTTTAGTACAGAGTTAAAATATGTCAAAATCAACCAGCGGTGGAAATAGATAAAGTCAGGTTAAGAATACCGAGCAACATAAGAATAGCAGATCTGGAGTTTAATGTTCCGCGAGAGATAAATTTGTTAATAGAGAAATTTTGGAATCTGGTGTGCGTTGGTCAGAGTTAAGTTAGAAACCTGCCAACATTACAAAAATCCACTTGGTTGGTTTGTCGCCGGCGTTGTAGAGGAATATGATAGCAGAGCATTGAGAACGTCTTGTAATTTAGAACAGGATCTGTGTACCGCGTTTCTAGCAGATTGACGACGGTTTAACACATAAAAGTTTGACAAATGGAGAAAGATGTGTTGAGGAATTCTTTGTAAGTACATATTCTAGAGACAGTGACGGTAGATTTGTTATAAAATTGTCCTTAAATAGCAGTGTGTTAGCGTCATTAGATGATTGAGAAAATGTTGCTAAGAAAAGACTTCTATCAATGGAAAAGAAATTTGAGAAATCGGCAGAACTGAGAGCAGGATATGTAGACTTCATGAACGAATACATTAAATTAAGACATATGAAGCAGATAACAAGCATCGCGACCGATAAGAAAAGAATGTTTCATCAGACAGTTATAAGGCAAGATGCCGTGACTATTAAGTTAAGGATAGTATTTGACGCGTCCAGCAAAGATTCCAAGAATCTGCCAAGGGTTGATGCCTTATACGAAGGTCCTGTAATTCAAGCAGATTTATTCTCAATAGGTGTCAGATTTAGATTTTTTAGATACGTGCTGTGAACTGATATTAAGAAAATGTATAGACAGGTCAAGGTTCATAAGAGTCCTTGCAGACGATATTCTGGAAGGAAGATCCTATGCAAGGCTCCTATGCAAATGTTTGAATTATTGACTATTACGTATGGAATAAAGTCGGCATTTTTAGCATTTAATGTTTGCAATAATTAGCACAACTTGAAAAAGAGAAGTTTCCTGTAGCGACGGAAGCCGTCTATATGGGCGACTTGATAATAGAATCAGATTTTGAACAGTCATAGACTTGAGATAACAATTGATTGAATTGCTAGCTAAGGGAGGTTTCGAATCTCGTATAAACGAAAATCGAATATTCTCTCAGATTTAAGCGATGAAAATAATACGGAAAATAATGTAGTAGATCTTGTGAAGAATCAGAATCTAAATTGTTAGATATTTTATGGAATCTTGCTAAGGCATGTTATATTACAAGAGTCCACTTATTAAATTAGATCATAAAGTGATGAAAAAGATTATCCGAAGTGTCTTGGTTATTTGACCCGTTAGGTTTAGTAGGGTGATAACAGCTGCTAAAATTATGATACAATCGCTATGGGCTTGTAATATTGGTTAGGATGATCCCGTACCTATTCATAAGTCCTAGTGATTGATAAAGTCATAATTGTGCATGCTAGAGTATAAATGCCGAGATTAATACTAGAACAGGACGGTAATGTCGAAATACAGTTACACGGATTTAGTGATGCAAGTGAACAAGCTTATAGTGCTTGTGTGTACGTAAAGAGAGTCAGAACTTCAGCTGTTTTTTGCTTTGTTCGAAATCTAGAGTAGCACCTCTGAAAGCTTTGTCCCTATCGAGATTAGAATTGTGTGGAGCCGTACTTCTAGTAAAGTTAATGAATAAAGTGGTAGCCAACTTAAAAATAAAGTCGTGCAAAACTTACTATTAAACAAATTGGAAAATAGTCCTCGCATAGTTATGTTCTCCCAGGAAATGGAAAGCATTCGTAGCGAACTACGTGAGTAAGATACAAAGTAACTTCTCATCCTTGGTATGGCGACATGTAAAATCTGAGGAAAATCCGGCGGATATTATTTCCCGCAGTGCAACATCAGCACAGTTAAAAAATTCAGATCTCTGGTGGAAAGGCTCACCATAAACATGAACCAATCCGGGTGGCTGTCGGAGTGTGTGGAGTCACCGCGAGAAGCGGTAGAGGAGGAGCGCGTCTCAGCATTGACAGTTTAGTGTTCAATACAAGATTCTGTAATTCTATATTATAATTATTCCGACTTAAGCAAGTTGCTGCGTGTCATAGCTTATGTGTTAAGATTTAAATATAAAACTCGGCGTGGAGAATGTAGTAACAGAATCGATTGCATATTAACGATGAGTAGTTTGCCTCGAAAGAGGAATTTTTTTGGCGTGGTATACACAAATTACCCGAAAGATAGGAAAAATGTATACTTAGCGGGGGCAAGTACTTTGAATAAATTTGTTTTTGCTTCCTAGAAAAAAAAAATGTGTTTTTCTAACTAAAAAACAGCAGATTTAAGCTTATACCTAGAGGGCATATGAGTGAGTGCATGTAGTGCGAGTGTGTCTTAGCAATTAATAGCGGATTGAGCGAGGTAGAATCAGAGAGAAGCTTAATTGTGAGCTAATTAGCTTGTTAGAAGCGGGAGGTAGACGAGCAATTAGAGGAGAGGCTTTTGATGCGTTAGAAAGTTATCGAACGCGATACACCGAGATGAGGAAGAATAGGTTAGAACATGAAATAACGGCAAGTAAAAACGGCAAGAAAAAGGAGAAATGGCAAGTGTAGGTAAGGTAGGAAAGGGCGAAGTAGACAACAAGCAGCGTTTATTATCAGATAAAACAAAGGTAGATTCAAAAAAAGTGACATTTGACATGACAGAGGAGAAAAGTATAATGGAAAGGGTAAAGAAGTAAATGAAAAGATTAAGAAGAATTTTACAGAGGTGAGGAAAGATATGAGAGACGTAGTGGAGAGGTAGTTAGAATAAGAAGAGACATACAAGAAGATGTAAATAGAGAAATTAGAAAATTTGAGGAAAAATTGGAAGAGGTTATTGGAAAATTGGAAGAAAACAGTAAAAAAAGAATTGTCATCAGAAAATAATAGGAAAATGGTAGAAAGTTTGGAGGACATAAGAAGCAAGATAAGTAGAGAGAGAAATGATTATGATAGCGAGGGAAGAAGCGTAAGTAGTTTTGGAAGGAAAAGATATAGCTCAAGGGCAGGATCTATGGTAAGCGAGGGGGAATTTAAGCTGTAGGGAGATAAATATTTTAAAGAAATAGATTTCAGATAGAAAAAGAGTAGAGGAAAAAAAATATAACTATAAAAGGAACAGATATATTGGGGAAGATAGAAATAGATGAGAAAAAAAGGGGGAAATGGATCAAAAAGTTTATAAAAGAAAGATTGGGGATAAAATGTAAATGTATAGCGAAGATAAACGGAACAGCGGTAGTGGTTAGAGGAAGTGAAGAGGAAAGGAATGAAATAATGAGGAATAAGTATAAGTTAAAAGGAGACAAGATTTTTATTGAAAATGATTTGAGCTGGGAGGAAAGAAAAATTCAGTAAAGGATTAGCAAATGAGTTAAGGTGCAGAAAGGGGGAAGAAAAGATATAAAGATTGGATTAAATAAAGGAAGAATAGATGGAATGTAATTGAGAGGATGAAGAGGAAAAATAAGGTAGGCGAAGATAAGAAAAGCGAAGTAACAAAAGCAAGTGAAAATGAGAGAGGAGAAGCAAGGGGAATAAGGATGGAGAATCAAAATCAAAAACAAAATTTTGCATGAGTCAAGAAGAAATAGTAATTTAAGAAGAGGTAAGATAGTTAGAAAAGGAAAAAGACAGAAGGGATAGAAGGAAAAAACAAGACAATGGGATTAAGCAAATGGGCAAAAGGGCGTAAACAGAAAAAACAAAGAAAAATATTATTTTGGAATATAGCAGGTGTAGGAGGAAAGGATTTTTGGAGTTATATCAAAGAATTTGATTTCGTGAGCTAATGCGAGATATGGTTAAACAAAAAAGGTTAGGATGCAATGAAAAATAGGCTACCTAAAACACATGTTGGAAGTGCAGTTATACTAGGAAGAAAAGAAAGAGAGGCAGGACAAGCGGTGGTTTTAACATTAGTATTGAGGAATTAGAAGGAGAGAATTTAGAGGATGATGGAAAGGATAGATGTAGCAAGGATAAAGTAATAGGAAATGGAGGTTTTGTAGAAATGGTAACGGAGTATGGATGACACATTCTGAACGGAAGATCAAAAGACAAGTGGGAGGGGGAATATACATATATAAGAGGTAGCTCGGTAATAGATTATAAGATGATTAACGATAATATTTACGATAGAATTGTAGAATTTAGGATCGATGCGAGTCCATCGGATTATATGTCACTAAGCCTGATATTGGAGGAAGGAACTGGGAATTGGAAGAAAATGATGCACAAGAGGACAAAGTCAGCAAGGAAAAAAAAATTATGGTATGGAATAAAGAGACTATAGAAAGCTACAATAAAAACATGGAGGTGATAAATGAGAAAGATATGGATAAAACAAAAGAAATGAGAAAGAGATAGAAGAAATGTGAAACGAATTAAAACAGATTGTGTTCAAAAATGTCGTGAAGAAGAAAATCAAAAAGAAGAAGATGCATAGGATATAAGGATTGGTGGGATATTAGCTGTTCCAGGAAGAAAAGAGAGGTAGAAGAAGTGAAGAGAATGGAAAAATGGAAAAGAAACGGGAAAGAAATATTTGGAGAAGAGAAAAGAGTTCAGAGAATTATTGAAGAAGAAACAAAAAGAAAAAAGGAAAGAAGAGGAAGAGGAATTGAAAAAATTGAAGAGGGAAGCAGACATAAGGAAATACATTAATAGGAAGAGAGGTAAGATTTGGAAAGAGAATAATATAAAGGACGAAGAATGGACGAAATATTTTAAAGAGCTATTGGACGATACTAAAGTGGATGTAAATAAAGTACGGCAGAACACCAGCTCTTCTTCCTGTAGCTCTTTAAGCTACAAGAAGAAGAAGCAGATATAAATAAAGAAGTGAAGAAGAAGAAGAAGGCTAAAGAGATTGATAGAGCGTTATGAAAATGAAGAAGAAAAAGGTGGCAGGAAAAGATGGTATGTCTATAAAAGCCCGGATATATGCAGATAAGGGTTTAAGGAAGAGGCTTGTGATACTACAAAAAATATGGAATACAGGTAAAATGCCGCAAGACTGAAAGGAAAGTATAATTCCTCTATACAAAAAAGGAGACGGTACAATAACAAATTACAGGGATATCTCATTACAATGTACATATATAAAATATATGCAGAAGTAATAAGGTATAGATTAAAAAAGGAGATGGAAACCAAAGGTTTGATCCCGAAAAATCAAATTGGATTTAGAAGAGGAAAACAACGTCATAACATTTTCATACTGATGCATTTAATGCAAAGGGAAAGAAATCAGGAAGAAGGAAGGAGAAAAATATATAATTGTGGATCTAAAAGTAACCTTTGATAAGATGTATAGAGGTAAACTTTGGGAGACTCTTAGAAGCAAGGGTGTAAGTGAATATTTGATAAGGAAGATGGAGAAAATATATGAGAAAACGAAGGTGAGAATAAGGACGAAGCAAAGGTACACAATAATTCAGAACAATGAAAGGAGTAAGGGCTGTGTGATGAATTCATTGTTATTCAATTTATACATTGCGGACATAGATAAAGAATTAGAGAAAAGAGGAATAGGAAGAGTCAGACTAGGTAAGAATAGGATATGATCATTAACATACGCGGATGACTTAATTTTGATAGCTTAAAAAGGTGTTACAGGATATGATGAGTTAAAAAATTTTTTGAAGGGGAGGAAATTAAAACTATGCATAGAAAAGACGAAAATAATGGTGTCTGGAGGGAGGGGAAGAAAAAGGAAAGAGAAATGAAAATGGAGGAAAGGTGCAGAAATTTAAATATTTGGATTTTAATTTAGATAGGAATGGGAATTATAAAAAAGACATATTAAAGAAATAAGTAGAAAAGGAAAAACAAGGTAACAAGAAAAGTATAGGGTCTAGGGGAAAAGTTATACAGAAATGATTCTAGTAGAAGATGGATGCTATTCAAATATTTGGTACGAAGTATTATGGAGTGGAATTATGGGGCTGAAAAAGACGAAAGAAAAGATAATGTTAGATTATGTCAGGTGGATTTTCAAACTAGATTTCTGCATTCCAAGGTATGTAATTATGAGGGAATTAGTAATGGATAAGCTCAAAGTAGGATGGGGTTTGAGGGCAAGAAAATACGAGGAAAAGATTAAATTTGGAAACACAAGTAATTTGGTTAAGGAGTGCTGAGAGGAAAAATAAAGCTACGATTGGAATGAAATAGATATAGTAAGGAGAGAAAGGGTTATTATAATAGGAACGGATAGGGAATTGAAGTAATGGGACATGGGAAAGTTTTGAAAAAGATTTAATAAATAGGGAAAGGAATTTACAAAGGCAATGGGAAAAAGAAAGAATAGATAGATCAAAGAATAAAAGATACAAAGAGATAAGTATGAAGAATAGGGTACTAAATTATTTGAGAATGAAGAATATGAAATGGAAGAGAGGAGATGAAATAAAATTATTTAAATTAAGATGCGATAATATAGAAGAGAAGAATAAATTCTGGCTAGGAAAGAGGAGGGAGATGGTCTTTTCTGTGACACAAGTGAGGACAACCTCGAGCATTATTATTACAAAGAATGCAAGAAGACAAGAGGTAGTTTTGAAAAGTTAGAGAAGGATAAGGACGAGATTGTAAGGAATTTATGGGGAGAAGATTTGAATGAACTTAAAAGAAAAGCTAATAAAACTAACGAAAGATAGAGAAAAAGAAATAATAAAAAGAAAAGAAAAAAAAGGAGAAAAGAAGGAAAAGATATAAATAAAGACTATTGTAAAGATAAAGATAATATAAAGACAAGGAATGAGTGTTTTGTAAGACAACAAGAGTGTGAATATAAAATAAGACTGTAGTGTAGTATATTATAGTTAGTGATAGGTAATTTATTATCTATTTATAAGTTAAGGAAACGAATTGAAATAATGAAACCAATAGAAAATAAAAAGGATAGGATGCAGATGGCGTGCAATTAAAGATTATAAGGGAAGATAGGACGGTAAATAAGTTAAGAAATGCTAAGTAGAGATAAAAAAAAATAAGAAATGGGTTATGGACACTAACGAAAAACTGTGATATAGAGATTATGTATAGGTAAAAGAATGTATTGTAATGGTTTAGGTTTGTAGTTGCAAGATAAAGACGGGAGAGGAGTATAAATGTGAATGAGTTAAGTACTTCTGTAAACCCTTCTTGGCTTGTATATATTGAAGTGTAAATAAATTCTATTTTATGATACAATTATTGCGATAAATGTAGTATAATTAATCAAATAAACAATATTCTGTTTATTATTTCACTGTGATGATTTGTTTGTTTATTAGATTTTTATAATTTATTTACTAATTATAATTGAGCACTTTTTTATGGAAAAAATAGTTTTTTTTATATTGAGTTAATTTTATTTCATTATAAATCATATTTATAAAATATATTTTTATAAAGAATACTGATAAGGTTTTTGGCAGTTTTCCTTATCCTTACAACAAATGTTAATGTTCTTATAATATAATTCTGCCAAATAAAATATTTTAAAATATGTAAAAAGATGATTAAAATTATTTTAATATCCTTCCTCACATTTCTATATTAATTACATGTAATTATTCTTATATTTATAATTTCTTTATCTCATTTTAATTATATTTTTTGGTTTACTTATTATAAGTAATAATAATTATGTATCTTTCTATAAAATCTACTAGTTTATCTGGTTCTAAAGGTACCCGTATTCTTGTGAACTTGATACGTTGTTAAAATTATGTGCACGAAAAAATGCGTCCCCGCTAGCAATACTATCCTTGGGCTCTTGGCGCCTTGATTCCTCCGTTGAAGATTTTTAGTGCTGGGATCGGGGTCGATTCCTTCTAAGGAAGCTATAGTGACATAGCATAGTTGGTGCCAAAAAAACCAAATGGCTCTTATGTGGCGAATATGGAATTGACAGGGCATCCTGGGACTGCTGACTCTCTCGGCATCTTGATCTTTCTGCTGGGAGTTCTTTGGTGCTGAAGTCGAATTCGGCACTTCCTAAGGAAATTACACTGACACAGCATAACCACGAGCCCCCTTTCTTTCCTTTTTCAACTAACATGGCTGGAATTGATTTCGGGCCTTGACAGGGTGTCTAACGGATAAATTATATTTTTCAGCTTACATCAAACACCGATGGATAAATGCTTAAATGGTAAGTGTTCCAAATAATGGCACTCGTTCAAAGGCCAAGCTTTAGGAAGTTGTGCTTAAGGTGTGCATGCGGGACGTAAATTGAGTAGTCGAACGATGCCTCTAAGATACCTGTCGCCTCCCTTGAAATAGTCAAACTTAGTGGCGTATAGGTGGGTACGCCATTCGACTTCTTCTCTCTACCAAAAAAAGTAATAATCATATAGAAGTCAAAAATAACAGTAAAATAAGGCAAAGTTTGAACACCAAGACTGGGAAAACAGCCAAAATTAGCAAGGTCGAAGTGTTAAGATAGTCCGAAAGAGGTGTGACTCTCGAAAAAAGTTAATAAAGACAGTTAGCAAACTTCGCATTGTTAACCCTGGAATGTGATAATCTGGTGAAGCAATATGCATATTAACGAAAAGGGCAAGTGACAAAAACAGACAAAAGATACCATCGTGAAATCAGCATAGTCCTATAAAGATATGACACACAAAGATGCAGATCGCAAAGACAAGGCACTCAAGCGGCATCATCCTCCAGTTCCAAGGAGTTAGGATACTGCAGCTGAATATGGGGCGGTCAGCTGCTAACAAATGAAGTGCGTCAACTTGTCGTCGAAAAACGACTTGACATCCTGTTATTACAGGAACCATATCTCAGAAAGCAGGGCGAAAACCATATCTTTTATGGGCTAAGAACGGGGATGAAAGTTGTTGCAGTGCGCTCGGAAACACCCATCGACGTTTATAGCAGTCAGCAACCTCCGATTGCAGATAATATTTGTCTCCCAGCTTAGCAGACCCACTGTGTGTGCGGAAGTGCAGGTTTCTAACCTATCAATATACGTCGTGTGATGTTACCTTCAGTACAGCGACGAAATGAGGGCCACCTCAGGCCACTCGAGAAGGTGCTCCATTCTCTGAGGAGTGAGAGACTCATAGTGGCGGTAGATGCCAACGCACAATCATCGCTCTGGGGTTCCCATGAGACTGACAAGAGAGGAAGAAAATTCGAGATCCTCATTCGCGCATTTAGCCTTGAGGTAATAAATGAAGTCCATCAAGGATCTACCTTCGAAACGAGGAGAGAATCGTCTTTCATAGATGTGTCCCCTGATGTCCCCTCAAATAAACTCATCGACTTGGATGAAGCGAGAATGAACGATCAGTGACAGTCCCGTGGAGATCGGGTTGAGGACAGCAAGTAACCGCAGAATTGCGAACAATAAGTTTGACATACGACGGGAGCGATTCAGTGAGAGTCTGAAAGATCTATCCGGATCAAGACTTTGGGGCCCTCGGCCCGAAAGGGAGAAGTAGAAAGAAGATGGCCGGAGAGTTACAGGAGATTATTTTGGAAGCCTGTGAAAAATCAATGCCGAAAAAAAGAATTTTCAGAAAGTCAAATCCGTGATGGATAGAAGAATTGACGAAGATGAAAAAAAAAATGAACCAAAAGAGGAAAATGATCCAAAGTTTAAGAGAAGCAAGAAATCAAAGGACTGAATCTGAAATTAGAATAATCAGTATCTTAAAACAAAAATACAGAAAATCCCCACGCCAGTACAATAGGGCGATAAAGAGGACAAAGTATGAAAGCTGGCAAAAGTTGTCACAGAATGTGGTTTGTCACAGAATGTGGTAATGAAAACCCATGAAGCTTTATATATAAACAGTAAGCGAATAAGCTAAAAATAAAAAAGATCATAAGCACACTCAGAAGAGATCTGACAAAGACCGTAGAGGAAATGGCACAATGTTTATTGGATACACATATACCAAATGACCTAAGACAAGACGAAATTAGAAGTCTTGCAAGAATAGCGCCAGATACAACAAATGTTCCCCTCATTTTTCACGAAGAAATAGCCATAGCAGTCAAAACATTCAAGAATGACAAATCTCCAGGCATGGACTTGAAAGAAGTCAAAGTACTAAAAATATTGATAAGAGAAATCCCTGAACAATTTCTAAGAGTATTTAATGGTGCCTTCAGTGGGGCGTCTTTCCTACAGTCTGGAAGGAGATCTCATTACGAGTCCTTCTGAAGGGCGAGGACAAAGACATAAAGAACCTAAAATTCTATAGGCCAATATGTCTCCTCTCTGTAATAGGGAAATTCTTCGAGAAGCTTCTCAAAATGCGCTTAACAGACACGGCACTGGCCGGGTCTTCAATCGGCAGTTCGGATTTATGCTGGGCAAGTCGACGGAGGACACAGTCGCGGAACTGCGGCGGTCTGTGCTTCTAAAGGGAGGTACCATATATACACTTGCTCTTTGACATTTCCGGTGCCTTTGACAACTGGTGGCCCTAGTGTTGCAAGACTTGAAGTCGAGAAAATGTCTTAAGAATGTTTTCAAAGTTCTTCGAAACTATTTCGACAAAAGGCGATAAGCATCTCAATAGGCGATACAAAAGTATCAAAGTGCAACAAAAGGATGCCCGCAGGATTCGGTGCTTGGGCCGACTTGCTAGAATTTAATGTTTGATGAACTGCTAGAGGTACAAGCTAAAGATCGCTTCGTAGCATATGTAGACGATCTTATTATATTGATAAACGGTAACTCCCGAAAGGAGATAGAAGCTGAAAGCCAGTTATTAATAGATTGTCGAAATGGTGTAAATCGGCCAAACTTCAAATCTCCGAGCGAAAGACTGAAGCAATCTTGCTCAGAAGCAAAGAGTTAAGGCTCAAGTCAATAGGAAGGAGCACGCCAAGAAGGCCAAATAATAGGAAAAGAAGAGTAGATTTTAAAAGTAAATCACCCACTGTTGGGATAGATAAGTCAAAAATCAAATTCAAAGACTCGGTTAAGTATCTTGGTGTTCATTTCGATAGAGATATGCGAGTCACATTGCAAGTATTTAAAGAGTAAAGTAGGGTCACTCTTCAACAAGCTTGGCAAGTTGGCAAGATCCCAATGGGGTCTTAAATGCAGAACGCTTTTTACATCTACCGGGGAGATTATTCATCCTAGTAGTTGCATATGCGGCTGCAGGATAAGCCAACCTATATTGTGAAGGAAAGAAAATTCTTAGGGCTGTACAGCGTAAAGTGCTTGTAACACATACAAGCGCATATCGCACAGCGTCATGAGAATCATTCTGCCTGGTAGTAGGACAAATTCCCATTGACCTACTCCTAGATGAGCATAGAGCCCTATATGAGATAAGAAAGGGCAAGGATGCAGAAATAAATGGAACCGTAATTGGAAAAGATATAGAAGATAAAGAAAGTAATAAGGCAAGAGATAATAAAAATGTGGCACTACTAGATGGGAAACCTCGACAAAGAATCGAGTGACGTTCACCTTCTTCAATAGCATACAAGAAAGGTCGAATGGATTCAGTTCAACTACTCTATGCATATTCTAACTGGGCATGGCAATTTCTATGCAAAACTCTCACAATTGGGGGTTATTGAAAATAGCTCATGCAAATGTGGAGCTAAAGAAGTCCACAGTCTAGCATCTCAGAATATCCAGAATTCGAGGCGCAAAGAATTGCTTTGCAAGATATAGTTCCTCATAACGAGTGGAAACTGCCTGAGGCGATACAATTCCTAGTGTCAAACGCCGAAGCATTTCAAATACTCGTCGACTTCTCTAAAGAATCATTATGAATAAAGCAATCTCAAAGAGAGGATTAGATTCTGGGACTGTTCATCAGAAAAGGACCAATGCCGAAGTATGTGCTCAATTAAGGGAGACCTGCCTCTCATCATCTGCTGGAGTATTCCTGACAGAGCAAATCCGTATCTCGTCATGGTAAACACCAATGAGTAGTTTAGGAAAATATATAACACCAATGAGTAGTTTAGGAAAATATATAATAACAAGAAAATCACTCGAAATTAAATCAGGAAACTGTGGACACCATTGAATATATTCGTACCTCACTATCTATTTCATGAAAAATGTTATTGAGATATTTCGTCACAATACGATGAGAATAGGGTGACGCATCATCTTGCTGTCACCATATTTTTTGTCAAATAGCAAGATCAATCTCTTCTAAAAGCTCAATTTATTCTGCAAGAAAGAAAGATAAATTTCCCCATACGAGGAATATCACAAAAGTATGGACCAATTAAATATCCATTTACAATTCCGCAAGTAAACTTTAAACTTCAACAATGTTGATTATTAACACGTCTGAGTGAGGATTGGATGTGGACCAATAATGACAGTTATGCCTGTTGAGTTATCCAATAAGCGAGTTTGAGTTTATTGGCCAAGTTTATTCTGATAGCAGTGATCAGAGCTTACAAAAAGGCAGATAGACATTGCAGATATATACATACAATATAATAATAGTACGATTGTTAATCTACCATTGCAGCAATGTATTTGGACATTTGTTTATTAAAGACACATCAGCTGCAGATCCACTTGGAATGTATTCATGTTTTTTTTTTTGGCTTTTTATATAACAATCATGGAAATACCTCTATTTTTGCTTTGCATCATCTACATTTAAAACTTCTAAATAGAAAAAATTACAAAATTAAAAGATTAGTACATGTATAATTTTAATCAATTATCATTGACACAGTTTTGCTTGGATAAGATTTTTATACTAATCTCCCATTATTACACACTTCTTGTTATTGTTCGTTTTTTTTAATTTTTTTCTTTTGTTTGTAGGAATTCGATGATCGAATAATGTTCTTTTGCGAGCTACATAAATAATCAATAATTCGTCAAAGTTAACTTCCTTCTGGACGTCATCATTATTTATCTGGTAATATGTGCTTTGCAGCTTTGGACAAAGTATTATCATACTGTTTTCTTAATACTATAAAATTAATAAAGCAAATATAAGTTCGATATTGAATTAGTATCAAAATATGAATAAAGAACATTGTGCAGACAAATTATTTATTCTATAAAAATCTTAGACAATAATAAATGAATACACTTCATCACTGACAATTTATCAATATTATTTTATCATACTAATAGATTGACATATATATCAATCTATCATTATGATAAAGAACATTGAACATGAATAAAATAAATATAAAATAATAATTTCGTGTTTATATTCTCGATAATTAACAACATGCACATAAATTCATTTAGATCTAACTATATAATACTTACTGATATAACACTTACTGATAATAACTATGGAATTTTCATCCACATTAAATGCATTAATATCTTCGTCAAATGGATAAAAGCATGAATTATTCATTAAATCGTAATTATGGGAAATAATATCTATAATAACATACACTTTTTCAACCTTAACACAACAACAAAAAACAGTTACATTATAACCTCACATACTTATCCAATCAAATTGAATAAAGTATAATAAAAAATCAAGTTAAATTACAATTAATATAATATTAATTATTAATGATGAATGTAATAATAATTTGCGATTTTCTTTAGCATGTTGATTAACCATACGCTCTTGTAGAAGACAGTTTGCTCTGCTTAAACTGTTTAAACTAACTTAAGGAGATTAGTTTTAGCATATGTATGTCGTGCACACGCACCGCAACATCAGCAAAAAAGAAATAAATTTGCACAACGGCGAAATCGGCGGAAGTCACGATCAATCACAAACGTTCCGCAGTTCCGCATCCCATGGGGAGCGCATAATGCGCATAATGCGCTTTGCGGAACGCAGCCTAAAGGTTCTACATTAGTTGCAAACCGATCGCAAGTTTGCGACAACCAATCTGAAGCTTGCATTTTGAAATCAACACTTCATATTGGCAACAAACTTGTTATCAGCTTATTTATAATGTAGAACCGGCTTATATTATTTAGATATCACGTATCGCACGCGACGAGCATCGCGCTGGTCCATAGCTGGTAATAGATGTTAGCACAATGATAGATGTTAGCTTACAACAATGTTAACGCGCTAATTTACGTTACTATAGAATTTCAAAAATAAAAGCGTATTCTGAATACGGACCATATAGTATGTACAGGACACTGAAGGTATGTTCGCGTCGCAAGCTCCAATATGCTTCAACATGCTCCTACCATAGCTCCTACTCACTCTATCAAACGCGTTGGAGTGAGTAAGAATTATGATAAGAATATATTGGAACGTGTTGGAACGTTGCGATGCGAACAATCTTGAGCATCGGCATCTTTGATAACAGGTTCCAATAAGGCACTGTAAACGTGAATATCCGCCATTTTTACTCTTTTCCACTTCTTGCTTTGTTCCCACTCCGCCGCTGAATTGAGAAAGTTATGGTCGTTACGGTTATAGATTATAGCTTCTAAGCTGTGGAAACCTTGTAGTTTCATATTTATATATCCGCACTTTGAAATTTTACCATAAGACTAAGAAACGAAAAGAAAAATATATAAAAAAAACTGAAATATTATTAATGAAAGCAAAAAAATTTATAAAATATCTTGTTACGTTGCGGTAAACTGTATCAACTGTAGATGAGAAAAAGGTATTCAATTATTTAAATAATAATGCGGATAATATTCGCCAATTTGCTGTATTGCTATAAAATAAATATATAACTTGTGAATAAACATCACTATACTTCCTCGCAGAGAGAAATTTCAATCCTTTTTTTCAAATTGACATACATATTTGACTTATCTAGAAGTAACTTAAACGCCAGACACTCTTCAGGTCACTAATATTATGATAGATATTTAACTAATTTTGAGAGCAAAAATGGAATGAAAGGAAAAATTTACAAAATTTTACAAAATTTTAAGCAGCAAATACAAATCATAACCTGTAATGACCATAACCCGTCACAGCTCAGTGGTAGAATGGAAACAGAGCATTCAATAATTATGAAAAAATAATATATTGCATGAAAATTGTAATTAAATGTGAAGTTGTAATTTAATGACACACACACACCACACACACACACCACACACACACACCACACACACACACCACACACACACACCACACACACACACCACACACACACACCACACACACACACACCACACACACACACACCACACACACACACCACACACACACACACCACACACACACACCACACACACACACCACACACACACACCACACACACACACAACACACACACACAAAATGAGATACCAATGAAACATTAGAAGCTGTAAGCTTATTGGCTACTGCATCACATTTTGCCGCGTGGCAACCATTTCCGCGTCCAGTGTGCAGAAGCCATAAATCATCCTCACTATGCAAAACTTCTAGAAATGATGTAATATTATTTCCACTGTAAAAGTTGGATTGAATTCAATTTTTGCCACCTCACGGTGGAAATTATATATCTACTTCCGAGCAAGCGAGACGTTGATTGGCTATCGCGCCAACTTCCATCGCGGCAAGCGTTGCCACGTTCTGTGTGCAGGAGTCATTACATTTTGGATGTTGGATGACATCTAGATGGGGAATCCGAACGCACTCTTGATGGGACTGAAGTATCTATGAAGGCTCTAGAATTTCTGCATTACCGATTGGGTTACTATAATTTGTAAAATGTGTCACCAAACTAAGGTGACACTAACTTGCTTTGCGCAAATTTTCATGTCATTCTTTGAATGAAATGGAATGAAAACTCTCTCATCTGATTCTTTTGGTTATAAATACATTGTAAAAATAAATAATACGTAAGCACGAAATATTGAACTACGCCTGCAGAGTAATATCGTTCGGATAGTTGAATATATTTATTGTTAGGAAACAATTTGTTTTTAAGTACATATTAAAAGTATGACTGGGTTACTTGCATTCTGCATAGTCTTTTTAATTCTTTATTGTTTCTTTACTCGGTAAGTGTTGAAATTTATTAAAAAATAATGTTATCCTAGAATGAAATAGTTGTATATCACAATTATTTGTTCAACAGAGTGGTACCTAGGCTATTAGCATGGATAGTGAAACGTCGTTATAAAATTCACTTGCGAGTAGGCCATATATCTGTACCTTATTTTATCTTCCGTGATGTCAATGTAACTAAAAATGGTTTTACATTGGTGAGTTTTTCAAATCACTGTACATGTAAATGCTGTACATATAATACGATATGAAAACAATATTTAATTTTAGCAAATTGAAGAAATAAGCATACGAAGCAGTTTACTTAGTAGTGACGTAGCAAAACTGTTAGCTGTTGTTATGAGGGATGTCAGAATAAATAAGGATATTCCAGTTGGTCCGACATGTAAGATAAAGCAGTCCAATGAATTATTAGATTTTAGGAACAAGAAAATACCTCCAATTATAATAAAATGTGTCCAGGTACATGTGCAATACTAAAGT
>NW_017259568.1:483196-490530 GCF_001594045.1 Atta colombica | reverse complement strand
TATATATATATATATATATGCATGCGTGTATGTATGTGTGTATGTATGTGTATGTGTGTGTGTATATACACACATTTATGACTATTAATTCATTTTAGTTTACAGCTGTACATGTAGAAAATATTAATCTACTAGCTCTTGGCAATGGCTGGTTGGCTAATGGGAATGCAGAAAGTTTAAGTTTAGATGGCAGTATTGTACATGGTGCACGTACGTTATTGGCATCTGCTTCTATTGTCGGTGGAACTATGAAGCTATTGCGACACGCTTCTGATGCATGTCTCTCTCAAATAACATTCGCTGGAACAGTAGAAGCCACATTTAAAGCTCAAGGAGAGCTTTCGGTTGAGGTATAGCATCAAGCTCTTGTTGCAATACTAAAAAAAAATTGATAGAGAAAAAGATAGTTTTTTATAACAAAAATTGTTTGTAATTTGTAATTTTTTATAACAAAAATTATAAATGAAATCTATTTTATGCCTTATGATAGTAAACAGATTTTTAATAAGTAAATCTGATTATCGAAAGGAATTTTCAAAAGGAATCAAGTGGGATCTAATTTATAGACATTATGTATCGGAGTGACGCAAACTGAAGGATCTGGCGGTGCAGGTCTCATTCAGTTCTTGAGAGATATAAGTTCACCAAGTACTACAGTTTGTACATGCAGCTATGTACATAATAATTCCTCCAATAATAACTTAATGACTAGAATAGCACCTATTTTGCCGAAAGTAAGTCTCCTTATTATAGATTATAAGCAGTAACAAATATTATTGTTTATATTGCTATCTCTGTATTGTAGGATTTTACTTTGAAAGTCAGTAATTTGTTGATAATAGCTGGTAGAGAAGACAGTAGTATGGTAGGTTTGGAAGGTACATTACGAAGTCTTCAAATACATGCAAAGTTTCAAGCTAGTAGGACGCGATTGAATTTTACTGTAAGCCTGGATGGTTTGTGTGTCCGTGGAAAGATTCCTATTTTAACTCTACATTCACTGTCGATTGATACAAAGGTAAGAATCAATAACACATTCGTATAAAAGTAAATGATATAAGAACTATGATCATTTTTAATCATGTTCGCTCATTTTCTGCAGATGGAAGAGAATATTTTGTGTGTTGACATACAACTGAATAATCTTTCAATATTGTATGATCATAGAGACTGGGAATTGTTGCTATACAGTAATGAGAATGACATTTCAAAGCCTGTTAGCAACATGTCATTAAAAGATAGATTACCGAGTTTTGAAATAGCATTAAATATCGAGCTATATGATTCTTCATTGAACATAAAATTACCAGACGTGCAAGAAGCATCTTGTGGCGTTACACATATGAAATTTGTCCTGAACTCGTCTGCAGGTGGATCATACTTTTCTCTTTTTATTCTTGCTTAAGTAAATCATGAAATGAATTTAATTAAATTAAATTTTTGCAATTCGCAATTTTTTCTGTAATAGACAAAACCAAAAATCTAAATACAGAATTGGTCGTCGAATCTTTATATTGTGCATTAAATGGCGCCAATAACAATATCTCCGAAACCTCTCATCAATGGGGAAGTCCACTTTCTATTGGAGTATTATTAGCGACAACTCGTAGCAATGCCATAGGAATTGCAGTTGATGCTCTTATAACAGAATGGAGTTTAGAGCTCGCAAAATTTCTTGAGCAAGCTTACAAGTAATAATAAAATAATTTATATATGCGATATTAATATTAAAAATGAAAAATATAGCGCGCAAGTGAAATAATTGTAAAAATAATTGTAGGTGTTATAATAAGTATCGGCAACCAATGGAAAAAAAGGATACGATATCGTGCAATTCTATTCTCCAATTGAATCTTAAAGCAACAAACTGCAATCTATTCTTTATCGCAGAAAACGAGCGTAAGTATCCAACTAATAATGTCATGCCATCACAAAAAGAATTCTTTTTTTGTGTTATGCTTTTTTCCAGTATCTATAATGATGCGTTTGGATGTGGCGACTGTGGAACAAAACGCAAAGCGATTCGTAGGCGTAGCGGAAGGTATGAGTGCGATAACTCTCAACAAGAACGAACCAATCATGTGTCAACATGCACAAGCTTTAACGCATCCATTTTTGGCAATACGAAAGTGCAAAGCTGCGATTAATTCTGACGCCGTGAACATTAGTCTCGATGGGACTAATTTAGCGTGGAGTCCTAATTTACATCTTCGTTTATTGCAATTCTGGGTGGAGTCTGAAGATTTTAGATCTATTGTCAGAAAAGAAATGAGCGTGACTCGTATCGAAGGTAATATAGAAAATATCGTTGAATTAAGTCGCTAAGAATTAGTCGCGGTCAATGTTTTAGTATAATTACTCTTACAAATAGTACGAGACACGCTGTCTCACAGTTGGTTTATTTTCAGAAGTGCAGAAAAAGAAACGCGTTTTAGATTTACTAGCCACAGGTGGAATCACCATCTCTATAGACATTTCTACTAAACATTTTTTAATACTGACGTCCGATCAGCTGCGCTGGTCGCAGGGCGAATGGAGACTCACCTACGTTCGAGTTGCCTTAGACATGGCTGATGTAATTATGATCGAGGGTTTTGAATTGATTAAAATAACCGATAACGCAGAAGTGCGAGCAGAGAGACAAAGCAATGAGGGTTTTGTATTGGATTGGAACGAGTGCTGGACAATGAATATCGATTCCATCAAAATTTGTTTTCCGTATGAACATCAGTTTACAAACGCGATACAAAATGAATTGCTTAGCATCAGAAAGTGGCTGAAAGAAATTCATTCCTCGAGCATACCTAAACAAGAATTCTTGCCCTGCGATTTCATCATCAAAATCAAAGAGTGGACGTTCGAGCTTAGCGATGATCCGTTTGAGGTACGTCTGCGCGACAATTACGAACTACTGGAGGATGAGTATAAAGAGAGCTTGAAACGACAGGCGATGTTGGATACCAAGGTACAGGAACTTTGCCGCGCACACTTATTACTACCGCAAGGAAAAGTCGAAGAATTATATGCCAGCTTGAATAAAAAAAACGCAGAAATCTATGTGCAGAGATGGAAACAAATGCAACGAGCAGGCCCCGCGAGAACTCGATTATTCGCCTGGACTATGTTGGATTTGGAGATATTAGCGTTAGCCGATCCGTCGATAAATGGTATAGAAAAGGCAATTAGAGCACTCCGAGAAATGGACTTGGAAACACCTTGGCCTGAGGATGGTCTGGAATTCAACGCAGTATGGGTCCGTGGTATCAGTCTGAAATGCGCCGAGTGGAAGCTTCAACTTCGCGATTTTCCACAGCCACTGCTTCTGGTGGAGAACTTAAATATATGGGGCAGATTAGCCGGGGCAGAAGCTTTAGCACCACCGAGAGCGAAAAGGACTGTTAGAATTGAAATCGGCGCGCCATGGGAAGATATAGTGGTGGAAAGAGGAATGACATCTCTCAAGTATTATCACGATCTCAATTGGGACATTGACAAATTCCGATATGCGTTCGGTCCATGCTGGGAGCCGGTGATAGCACAATGTAATCTCAGTTTCGAGAAGATCCTTCATCCATCGAGAGATCCAAGCCCGCCGTTGCCGTTCTGGGATAAAATGCGATTAGCTCTTCATGGTAGACTGACACTCTGCGTAAAACAGCTAACAGTATTGTTGCATGGCTCTCTGGATCCATATAATACCACGGAAGAGATGGAGCTCACATGGACCGGATTGGAGCTCGACTGGACGCAAGGAAAAATCATTATTAAGGGTGATCTCGATGTATATGTGCGTACAGCTAGTAAATACGACGACTGCCGATTACTACATTTGCCTAACGTCAGATTGAGCATTAAATTAGCCTGGGTATGCCTAGGTGATCCACGTGATCATCACGCTGCTATACCCTGCGCCCCGGATCGATTGCCTGAATATTCGAGCAATCAGGAACACGATTCGTTTAGGGCGTTTCGCTCTCAGAACTTAAATGTCAGCCTCTCATTGGAGACCAAGCCAACTGGCTCACCTATGTTAACTAGTGCACCAACAGCACTGCTCTATGGTAGCACGTTGAGATGGTTCGAGAATCTGAAATTAATTTTGTCGGGCGCGACGAGACCCACGAGAAAAGGTCCATTGTTCAAGAACATTCGGCCTAGGAAGAAACAGCTTAGCAGACACTATAGGAAGGTCCGGTTGACCTTAGCCTTCCATCGTTTTCACGTCAATTACTGGATGTCGTTCGCCATGCAGAGAGGTTTCGAAGTGACTGGTGGTCGAGTTGCTTGCAGCTCGGAGCATAATCTTGCATTGCATCCGATTGATGATGGCCTGGTTCATCGACCGCGGGCAGAATGGTCCGTCATATATATGAATTGCGAACTAAGCGATGCCGAGATTTGGTTGAAAAGCGCACTACAGGAAGACGAAGTAGAGAGCGCATCGCTGCGTCAGCCGGTCGAGAAGTGTTACTGCTTGAGCGTGGCTCGCGTCAGCTACGGCAGAGAGGCTATGGTTGCTGGGGTGAGTGGCGACACACCGATTCACAGATTGGTCGTGCACGACTTGCGTGGCGCCTGGACCAAGACCAATCGAGATGTTGCCTTTGCTCTTTTCGACTCCTTCATTAAGACGCAGCAACTGAAAAAGAATCTGTCAACTGCAACACTAAAAGGTTTCCACAGAGATAACAGCTCAATGCTCAATCCGCACAAAAATCGTGCTGGCAGACCGATCGTAATCGATCAACAAGGTAGTTCCACGCAGGTTGTGACACCATCGTCCTCCGTAAAGCCACAGCAAGGCGAGGCGGCGGGAATGTTGCAGAGATTGATAGCAGAGGCCACAAACAAGCCAGTCGCTTTCAGCGACGATCTGTCGGTGCAAACTAGAGGACAGCAACTGCGCGGGCTAGCGGCATGTCACCAAGACGACGTCTTGCACAAGAACTGGCTGAGTATGTAGTTTGGTCTTGTCCTCTGCATGAAAACTCTATCCGTAAATGCTAATAAATTTGTGTGAAACAAAGATTCATTTGAGACAATGAGGTCCTTAAAAAAGATTTAACAACTAAGACAAAATTCTTTTCAGTTGCTCTAGTAAATAGTCAAGTGCTGTTGAAGGGCATCGAAACCCGGGGATACGTGATTCTCTCGGCAGCCAAAGCGGAAATACTGCAAAGAGTACACCATCCGGTTTGGAAGGAGCGATCTCTCGTGCCGAAAACGACTTGGGTCGGCTCATTAGAATGCATGCAATACTATGCTACTGTAAGCGCAAACATCGATGACAATATTGATGATAATATCATGTGGCTGACATTGGATAACATTCAAGTACGTAGTTAGTATAGGAATGTAAACGGTATTGTGCGCCGAGCAAACTATGTATTACATTGTATTTCACTGTATTTCAGGAGAAAGATTCTACTATCATAGCCGGTCTACCGGACGTCCCGGCTCTGGTGGGATCTGGTCAGAGTGTCGGTGGTGTAGTCAGTCAAACAGTAGGAGGTGGCGGCGGACCACAGCATCAATTGCAGCGCATAGTGTCCCGATGCAAATGCGAATTCTTCTATGTTGGTTATGGACAGACCTTAGATGTAGGCTCTGTGGACCAAGTGCCAGCTCCGCCTAGAGAAGAAGTCAGCCCATGGGAAAGGAAAGATCTAACCGCAGCCGACGCGTTTACTTTGATGCATCATGATCTGGATGTGTGCACCAATTCATTGCAATATGCGATGATCCTGGACATAGTCAACAATTTGCTACTCTATGTCGAACCAAGGCGAAAAGAGGCCTCGGAGAGGTTACAAAGGATGAGATTCCAGTTGCAGCTGCATTCTGTCGAGGATCAAAAGAGACCGATACAACAATTACAAAACACAGTGCGCGGCTTGGTGGCAAAATTGAGACGGTTGGAACGCGAGACATATTTGGTGCAGAAAGCGCTGGCCGACGAGTCCAATCCGGAATTACTGACCAAGATGGAACGTTTGGAAGCGAACGTATTCGAATGTAAGGAACAACTTGGTGCCAAGGCGGAGGAATTGGACGTCATGTTGAGTTGTTACAAGGAAACCACCGCGCCAGCAACGGCGTCAACTACTCTTAAAGACAAGCCGGCCGCGGTGGCCAGAGTAGCCGAGATTTGTTTTAAACACGCACAATGGAGGCTGACGGATGCAGACGGTCAGTTGGGTATCGCCGATCTTATTCTGACAAATTTTCTTTACACGAAAACTAGCAAGACTGATGACTCGGTGGAACATCTGCTGGAGCTGGGATATGTTCGGATGACGAATTTATTACCGAATCAGATTTATACGGAAGTACTTGTACCCACGGAGCTGCAGAGCAACATGCCAGTAGACCGACAAAGAGCTCTTCGAGTCTTTTGCAGAGAAAAGGCGCCAGTAGCAGGGATTTCTGTAAAGGAACACTTTGAAATCAATGTAGTACCTCTTACGATAGGTAAGCAAATGTATAATTTGTGTCAAATACAACAGAGCCTCCTATTTCTTATATTTTTTTTTCTTCACACAGGTTTAACAAAAAAGTTTTTCAATACTATGCTTAAATTTTGCTTCCCTGAGAGAGATCCGGAAGGCATAGAGGAAGCACCGGCACCACAACGTGATTCATCCTTCTACGTACCTATCGAGAGGAGAGACGATGTAGAGAAGATGAAGGAAAGAGCAGACAAGAATAAATTGTTTATTTATATTAAAATACCGGAAGTACCTGTTCGCGTATCGTACAAGGTAACATAATTTTGAAATAAAAAAAAATTAAATGTTTGTTACTTTGTTCGCTAATTATTTTTAAAAATTTAATACTATTTTTGCATACAGGGAAACAAAGAAAAGAATCTTGAAGATGTACGTGACTTTGCACTGGTCATACCGACTTTGGAATACCATAATGTGACATGGACATGGTTAGATCTGCTTTTAGCCATGAAGAGCGATTCCAGGCGTGTAATACTAAGCCAAGCTATTAAACAAAAATTGCAAATAAAACCGAGAGGACCACCCGAGGAATCTGTACCACAAGAGGAAGATAAGGCTCGTCTTTTGTTAGGTACCAGACATCTTCCTGGAGATGCGAGAAAAAAAAGCGTGTTTAAATTTAAGTAATTTATGCACCTGATGACTTATGTAACTAATAATTTATTTGTCGCAGTATTGATAAACATTATATTTGCAAACTCATATTTATCATCTAATTGTACATAATACGTCTCAATTTATGGTATGTGTATGATATAAAATATATAACAAATATACACACACACACACACACGTGTATGTATGCGTATACATATGTATATATAT
>NW_017259568.1:476927-483096 GCF_001594045.1 Atta colombica | reverse complement strand
TATATATATACACTGTCATAAATATTTTGAAATGAAACATCTGCATTTTATCTTTTTATCTTTCTCATACATCTATGACTAAAAGAATTGAAAAGATGTGATACTCATATGGCAAATTTCTTTGTACAAAAAATGTACAGCTTGCAATTGCATTCCTTTTATTATTTTATTTATAATTGTTTTTTTTTTTCTATCATGCCAATATTTTTTATATGTCATAATAATCTTAGTATAGCAATCAAATATTATCGAAAATTAAAAATTATTTTAAAAATTTTCTACAGAATAGAGAGAATACGTTGCATAAGAATTATATTTTACGAAACAAATCTATTTTTGTCTAAATAAATTAGTTTTACATCTTTATGCACACATACTCATACATACATACACACATACTCAACACGAGTTATTTTGTCCATGTTAATGTACAGCTGACTTTTTGAACTAGTAATTCTCTTAGATTATGTACAATGTGGAAGTATACTTTGTTTATCATCTATAAAATATATACAAAATTAGAGAGTTATTAGTGGTGCCTCTGCATTTTTCTTTGCATGTCTCCATGCATTCAGATCTGCCAAGATTCGCCTGCCATATGCTGTATGAAGCTCACGAAAAGTTATTCTAGTCCTAGGTACATTTTCAGTCCTACCAGGTGCCGATCTGACACTCTGAGAACGATGATGAGAGTCTGGTCTATTGAACGGATTATGTCGTTGTCTCGGTGGAGCTTTAGGAGATTGTTGAATCGGCGTGGACGCTGTTTCTTCCTCTACAGAATCCAATTGACGTTGCAATTCTGTCACCATAAGTTTCATATAATCATAACTGGCGCATGCCAAAGCCTTCATCCATTGTTCCATAGATTCCTAGATACCACTGTCATTAAAATGCATTTGCTTTCAAGCATAAGTGTAAATATATTTATTAGAACATCTATTTACCTGGGACTCTGCAGCTAAAACATAACTTCTATTATTTGGTCCGTGAAAAACTATCTTAAAACCAAACTGTTCTTCATCCTCTGCCAATTCAATTGTACAACCTTCGAGCACGATCATGCCTACCGGCTCTCTGTCACCACGGCGATCAAAATAGAATAATATATTTCCTTTGAGAACACACCATCGCTTGTGATATCCACGATTTATTTCTCCACGTTTATTCAACCAACCTTCACGGTCTACTGGCGTTGCAGAGGTTGCAAACGCTACCATATTCTTCTCATTGATTTTCATGATTCCTAATGTACTATCATTCGATCTAAAATTTTCTGCTAAACAGCTGCAGCATGGAATCAAATGACTTACATCAAATTGCGTTTAGAACAGTTTAGAACTACGATATATACGAGACATCCTCTTCTTCTTCTTCTTCTTCTTCTTTAATTATATGGCTCGCGCCTCCGTAAAGTAGAAATGGGTGATTCACATTCGATTATTTTGACATAAATTATTTTTTTGGAAAAAAAATCGATTTTTGAACTGATGTTTATTAACTGGATTATTCCCTAGACGCCAGTTTTTTGTTCCAGGTTACTAGAATTGTTAATTAAGGCTGCGTTCGGAAATACTCACTGGTGTGCCACCAATTTCCTAACATCAGTCGTTCGGAAATACTCGTGTGTACTCGGTGTGCACTAGTGTGAGATCGTTCGAAAACGTTGAGAGAGTCACACTTGAGAGAGTGACTCTAAACTACTCGTGTGAAAAGCAAAGGGAGTCGGTGTGAGCCGGTGTGTTATGGCCGCAGTACAGACTTTTGCATAACGCATAAAGCATAAGGGAATCAACTAATCAGAATCTTTTCTTTCCTCCTATTCCATGGAAAAGAAGAATTTCGATTGATTGAGGATATATCCTTAGGATATATCCATACAAACTTGCATAGCCACATAAACGTATGCATAAAGAAAATTATCCAATCACATTTTACGTGCGTCTTTATAAGAAAAGAGTGCCTATGTAGCACGATACAGTAAAGAGCACAATAAAAGAAACAAGGAATAGAGAACAGAGACCTAGTTTCCATTAAGAGTTTAAACCGGACCAAAATGTAAGAACCAACCAATTACAGTTGAGCATTCCCCTGTCGTTCGACTGTAATAGGGGAATACTCGATTATAATTGATTCTGATACGGTTTAAATCCTCGGTGGAACTAGGTCTACATTCCAAAATTTTCTCTCTAAGGAAAATCTTACTCGAAATATATATAGTACACGTAACAACGTATATAGCATATAAAATTATAGCATATAAAATAAAATCTTCGAAGAGAAAGTTTTGGAAGTCCTAGAGAATAATTTAATAGATTAGTTTACATCATGCACTTGATAGGTGTACTAACTAGTAATTTTCCGTTGATTTATCTTAATTTCGATGATACATGTAAACATATACATATATGTATTTAATTAATTATTTTGATACATATTATACCACTTTAACATATTATTCTTTAAATATATTGCTGAAATTAACAAATAGAAAGTTTAATAGAAAGTTACTAGTTAGTCAAGTTCATGATGAAGGACCATTTAATACGCATATTAACTAGTAACTTTCTATTATATTATTTTAATTTTAGCAATGTACTTAAAGAATGATGTACCATATTGATACAGTATACATCATAATGATTAATTAAATACACATATCTTGTATATGTTTCAACGTATCGTTGAAATTAAGATCATTCAGTAGAAAGTTACTTGCTAGTTAGTATCCATATCAAATACACGATGTAAACTAGTGTTCAATATAGAAAGAGATTATTGAGATTATTACATCGCTCGCTAAGCTCTTGTATCTGATTGGCATATTCCGTTAGATCTAAAAATATAGACCAAACAGATACGAGAACTCACTGAGCGCTCAGTGAGCGATTATAGTACTGAATGCATCCATTAATTCCGACTGGAATTCATTCCAAACATTTCCATAATAAGTGTGTTGACCTTCTTACTTTTTTGGATTTTCCCTTCATCTTTCACTTCGTTAAATTAAAAAGAATATTTCACGTTCCGTTCAGGTATTTCGTATGTTTATGTTTGCGCCAAAAAACGAAGTAACTTAACGAATCCGATTGGCTATGCTATATTGCAATTGCCTTTTAAAATGAAGCATGATCAGCGCTTGCAACTTAAGAAAAAAAATTCGTAAAGTCGATGATAGTGATGATCAGTGATGATCGATGGTAACTAGTCAGACCTGTCAAGTCAGACTAGTGCATAATTGTAAATTTCATGTTGTACATTGAATATTGAGGATTGCGATTATTTTTATAATAAAATTGCTATCTGAAATTGTGAGAAAAAATTTTTTAAAATGGGAAAGGGATTTAATAATTACATGTGTAAAAAGTTTTTTCATCCGGCGTCACGAGACAATTTGAAGCGAGTACGAATATGTGGTCTAATCTTTCTTTGATAACAGAATATTTTAAATTCTTTTATGTCATATATTTGAAAGGAAAACCTTTGAAACATACTCTTGTTTAAATGTATATTGTTGTATCAGGTATGGATGGCGGAACAACAAGCAGAGGCTTACAAGAAGAAGCAGGAGGAGCTGCGAGTGCAGTATGAGAAGGAGCAAGATCTTCATAATAACAAGTAATTAGCTCAAAGATGTTATATAACGAGCAGTTTTGTTCCTAATGCAAAGTTTTTTCAGAGCGCTACTCAGCAAAGAAAGTAAGGATAAACTCAGTGTCAATTTTATGTATGAACCACCTCCTGGAGCAAAAAAAGAACGGGAGAAGGAAGATAACGAGCCTGAATACAAGTTTGAATGGCAGCGGAAATACAATGCTCCAAGAGAAAGCTACTGCAAAGGGGATAGCGAAATTCGAGATCAACCCTTTGGTATACAAGTGAGGAATGTGCGATGTATCAAATGTCATAAATGGGGACATATAAATACAGGTATCTTAAAATTTTATCCAGTAAGATACAAATATGTTTAAACAAATATTGATAATAAAATATTTTTATAATTTTTATAATATAACTCTAATAATAAAAATAGCCAAAGAGATGAGCTTATAATATAGTGTTAATAGTAATAAAACTTACTGTGTTACAAGGCACATTAAATTTTATTACTCTTAAAATTTCAAGTGAAACTAGTTTTGACTCTAAAAAATCTTGATTATACTAAAAATAAATTAATCTATCTGCAATGCTAAATCTGAATCTATCTCACAATATTGAATTTATCAAAGCCCTTAGTTGATAGCTTTCAATATATCCTATTCAATAAAGAACATAATAATCTTAATTATCCTGAAATCAAGCGAATCATCATGATTTTTCATAATCAACATTAACTTTAACAAGAATGTACTATATTACAATTTTTACATTAGGATATTAGATATTGCCAACAGCTAAGAACAAAATGAAAAATATTTTCAGATAAGGAATGCCCATTGTACAGTCAAGCAATGAGCGTTGTAATGGCAAATAATTCACAGACGCCATCTGCCCCAGACACTATGACTCTCGTGCAACAAATGCGAGAGGATGGTCTAGCTCTGAAAAAGTAAATAAATACATGTGTTATTTTCATATGTGTTGTATTATATAATATTTAAATAAGTTTTGTTAAATAAATTATATTAAAAATGAATTAATATTGGTGTATATGAATGCTTTATGCTATTGACTTTTTATATTATAGATCTGCATTGGATGCACAACAACATTTACGAGTTCCAGAACATGAACATCTTATGGTCTCTGAAGATGAGGAACAGTCAGAATTATTATTTCTAAAATCTCTGTCAAAGAAAGAAAAGAAAAGATTATTATTGTAAGTTAATTCAATTACGTAATGTTGTAATATAGTCCTCTTACTATTGATAAAGTATATTCGAAAACTGATGATTAAATAAAAGAATTTACTCTTATAATTACAGGAAATTACAGCTTTTAGAAAGGAAAAAACGTAAAAAAGAAAAAAGAAGATTGAAAAAAATAAAAAACAATAAGAAGCATAGTAATAATAGTAGTTATAGCAGCAGCAACAGCAGCAGCAGTAGTACCAGTAGTAGTAGTAGTAGTAGTAGTAGTAGTAGTAATAGCAGTGGTAGCGATAGTAACAGTAGCAGCAACATTGATTCGGAAAATTTCCATTCCAAGAAGGACAAAAAAAGAAGGAAAAAAGTGGACTTTAAAGAAGAGAGCATTTACAAGATTTACAAACATAAAAGGAAACGAAGTTGTGACAAGCACAACTACGTGTATAAGAAGATGAATGGCCATGCTAAACATGATAAAAATAAGGATTGTCATAATAGAAAAAGAAAAATTAAATATAGAAAAAAGGATAAGTCCCATTCAAAACACAATAAAATATATAGAAAGCATCCTAATTAATCACTTTTAAATTAATCACGATACTCGTTAACTGTAGATGTATCATTTATGAAATTAATAATAAAAAGAAACGTTTATTGCTTAATGCATTTTACAATATAATTTTATATTGTAATTTTGTATTCCTTTTCATTATTACGGATTATTACGGATAAATATGAATATAAATCATTAATATATATCAATGATATGTATATATCATCAATGATACGTGCATATTAATAGAATAACTTGAATCAATTACAGTAATTTATTCAATGACAATGAAACATTTCTAATAACAATTTGTAATACAAACATTAATTATATGTTTTATTATAATAGCATGCACTTTATTACAAATCAATGAAGCACTTTAATATATTGGTATTTTAGTTGCGCGATACACACGCACGCACGCACATACACACACACACATATATATGTATATAGGCATATGCACACATGTGTATACATGTGTATGTATATATGTGTATATATGTATATTACAAATATTAGCTAGATTATTTTCTTATTTTTTTATACAGCACGCTTTCAAATAAATCATAGATAATATGTGTATAAGTTTTTCTCACTCTATTTCGTTTCTAACACGGCTAGTAATAATCCGTTCTTACATATACATTTTTACATATATAATGTACGAATGTATATTATATACGTAACTAGCCACGTTAGATTTTGAACACTTGGGCACTTTGAAATCTGCGTGATTATTCCTCTTGCAAATGGATTACACTTTCAATGTAATACAATACTATAACTTCGGGAAGTAATCGGATTG
>NW_017259568.1:476324-476827 GCF_001594045.1 Atta colombica | reverse complement strand
ATATATATTTGGAGACACTGACAGTGTCTCGGCGCTAAGCTGGCGCGAGACACAGACGTGCCTCCTTTACGCGAACCGGCGAGTTATACATATACAGGGATGGCATGTATTTGAAAAACAGTATTTGTAAGCAACTGTAATTTGTATTTTGTGTTTCAGTAGAGCATATGAAAATTTTGTAGTTTGTATTTTAAATACTAAGATTGATAATTAATCTTATTATTTGAATTACAAAATATAAAAAACTTTCATCTTTTGATTTTAAATACAAAATGCACACGTAACATTTTATGTGCTCCGCTGAAATACAAAATACAAATTACATTTGTATTGCAAATATTATATTTTAAGTGAAAGTATCTCAAATACAGGGCCTAGCCCTGTATGTATAATATGTACATGTTCATATTTATGTATAGATAGTTAAAAAGAGAATACACTTATTACATTATTGAAACATTTCACATATTTTTATACTAAAGAGCAATTGTAATGAATTCTAT
>NW_017259568.1:460018-476224 GCF_001594045.1 Atta colombica | reverse complement strand
ATATATATATATATATATACATATGTATGTGTGTTGTGTGCGCATGCGTGTGTGTACATACATATATACAGAATGAACATACATATATGACAGAATGGAGAAATTTCGTTTTCCTTTCCAATTCTATCGGATAGACTTTTTGCACATATAAATTAGTTAAATAAACTATGTAGCCAATATAATCAATTATGTCTAATACTATTGACAGAACAAGATAATCATGGATCTACTCATTTTTACTTACATTTAATTCCCGATGTTCCATCTTATACACAGAGTGTCCCATTTTAAAGGTTTGAGTTTTCACTCAAATATAATATCTCAGAAACACTATATTAAATTGAAAAATGTTTCAGACAAAAGTTTTGTGATTTTGAGGAGGACATAAGATAATATCATTGATTTGACCTTGGGTGGCATTGTCAAGATCAGGATAAGGTTATTTTGAATTTTTTTAACGGAACCTCCCATTTTTTATTGGATATTCTTGTAACTTATCTCGAGAGTTTTTCAGAACTCTATAATAAAATATTTTTTCATTAAGTACTTTGCGAGTTATAAGACTTGAAAGTTACAATAACGTCGACATTAGCATTACCCAAAGTGTCCGACTGACGGTTAAAACCTCTTGAATGTTGTTCACGATCATGACCTGGATAACATTGGTCAAGATAAAGGTCATTGGAGAGAGATTGTTTTCTCTTATTTTCATTTTTACATAGAAATGAATTTTATTGCAAAAATGAATAAAAGGAATAATCTCCAATGACCTTGTTCTTGACAATGTTATTCAGATCAATGTTATTCAGATCCTAAACATTCAAGAGATTTTAGCTGTCGGTCGAACACCTTGGGTAATGCTAATGCCGGCAGTGCTGTAATTTGTAAGCCTTATAACTGGAAAAGTACTTAATGAAAATGAACTTAATTAAGTGTTTTGGAAAGCTCTCGAGATAAATTACAAGAATATCTAATAAAAAAATGGGTGGCGAATAATTGAATTTAAAAAATTCAAAAAATGACACCTACCGTGACTTTGACAACGCCACCCAAGGTCAAACCAATGATATCATCTTATGTCCTTTTTGAAAACTTACAAAACTTTTATCTGAAATATTTTTCAATTTAATGCAGTGTTTCTGAGATATTTGAGTGGATCCTTTAAAATGGAACATTCTACAAGTGCGAATCATCGTAATATCCAGAATAACATCCGGAATGTAGAATTATTCTTAAAGAATCGGCATTAAAATAGAATGTGTGTCTCTTACATACATATGTATACAACATTTGTATATCCATTGCATGGAAAATGAAATTCTCCGACAGTTTAGAAAATTATTCCAATTCACACATATTCACTTGAAGTACACAGTGTTTTATTTGAAATAAACTGGTGTTGCAATCTTCTAAAGCACTAGAAAAAAAAAATATTATAGGAAAGATTGAACTACGATCTAAAAAAAAAAAAACAAAAGATTTAATCGCACAATGATTTTAAAAAGAAAAAGAGAAAAAGAAAAATATTTTCTTCTGTAGCATTATTTCTGTTAATTTAGAGTTGAATGAATCAATGTGTATTGTTCGAAATAGTTTAATACTAGTCAATTACGTTACAATCAACAATATGATTGCGATATCTGTATATTATTATTGTGATATAATCTTTAGATTTGAACTGCATTCTGCTCATAAATATTTTGTAAAGAATGTACCTGCTGTCAATTATCCGCACGTATTTACATAGCAAAAAGACATACACTATTCGCTCCCTTGCATTGCGAAGAAACGTTTGGCCGTCTTTTGAAATCGCTGAAGAATCGCTTAAGAAAAGTTGCACACACAGGCGCAGGCAATATCGCGATATATCAGATAAGACTGATCACACAAACTCACTGTGCTTATAACTTTTTGCTATACATAATATATTAAATTTGCTAAATATAACTCTGTTTGTCGTCACACATGAATGTGAGAATAAACGATACAAACAGATTTATGAGCTATATTCCTTTCGTCCCCTAATTTGCATTAAAAAACTAATAGTTTGCGTGCAATGGGTCGCAGCACTATAAACGGTTCGATAATTGGCCGAGATCAACCATTTCGGTATCTTCTATGGTATTAGGTCCCATCATATGTTGCCTGTGTTGTTGTTGGAGGTCTAACGATGGACGCAAATGAACATCCATCGTTCTAGGCGAGGAGAAACCATGTAGACTCGCTGCCGCACCAAAACCCGTATTGTTTAATAGTCCTCTACGCGGGCTTCTAGCATTGACAACTTTTGGCTGTGCATACATTTCCTCCAGGACACTCGGCGCTACGTACGTGAAACCCTGAAATATCATGTTTGCAGATTCACTGAGAGTACTCTCAACCGGTGAATCGACCGGCACAGTCGCCGTAAATTGCTCGTCAAATTGAGACGTATCGTCAGCACTCTTTAGGGACGGCTTGAATGGTGGATCCAACTTCCGAGCAATCACATCCTGCCAATTTATGTGCTTGAAAAAATTGTGGTTTTTAATTTGTTCAGCATCCTCTGGACCTGAACCCAATCTTTGAACAACTTGTCTCTTTAAGAGTTTTCGAATGAGATCTCGGGCATCTGGCGTCAGATATTGTGGAAGACTCAGCTTTCCACGTAAGATTTTTTCGATAGTTTTTCTTCGATCGTCTCCGGTGAACGGTGGCATTCCTGTAAGCATGTCGAACATCAAAGCGCCTAAACTCCACCAATCTACAGCTTTACCATGACCGCTTCTAGTTAGAATCTCTGGAGCCATGTATTCTATTGTTCCACAGAATGTATGTGTCACTGTGCCTTCTTGTATGTGTTCTTTGCAAAGGCCAAAATCTGTTAACTTAACATGGCCCTCGGCATCCAGCAAAATGTTCTCTGGCTTCAAGTCCCTATATATTATTCCCTGATTGTGAAGATGTTGCAGGGCCAGGATAATTTCAGATAGATAAAAGCAAGCTGTATCCTCTAAGAAGATACCTTCACGATCAAGATACGTAAAAAGCTCTCCACCACATAGATACTCCAAGATAAGATATAATTTACCACCAGTTTGGAAGGCATACATGAGATTTACGATAAATGGATGTTTTACAGCCTCCAAGATATTCCTCTCAGCCTTGGTATGTGCAGTATCTTTCTGATTTCGTATAATAGATGCCTTGCGTAGTACTTTCATAGCAAAGATACTGCCTTTATCCTTTCCAGTGACTTTTCTTACCTGGAAGACCTTTCCATAGCCACCCTCTCCTAAAATCTTACACAATTCAAAATCTTGTGGACCAGCCTTCTCTTGACCAGGATTGACATTTTGCTCAGACAATTGAACTCTCTCCAAGTTGTCAGATCTAAAAATTAAGCCAAAATACTTCTGTTCTTTAATAACAATCAATAACATAAAGGAGACTCTATTAAAGAATGAAATGCTTACTCTAATATAGCGCTTACGGTTGCGGCATGATTATATTCCTCCTAAAAATGAAGAAATCAAATTAAAATGTTGCAGTTGAGTATAACTTATATCTTATCACAGACACATGCACACTACTTCTCTATTATCAATCACATCGTCATCTGACTCGTCCTGATTTGCAGCATCCCCATCATGCAACTCAATATCGAATACTCCCGCCATCCTAGATAGGTCAAATTCACATTCAGGGAGATTCCAAATTAGTTAAGAAGAGCACATTCAGTTTTTCAATGTGAAACTCTGCATCGAAGCTGGACGAAAAGTCGAGTGACATAAGAACATGTACTGGAATGTACTATAGAAACGTGAGAACCGCCAAGCGTATTTCGAAAGGACTTACCTCAAACTAATCTGACGTAATGATAAATCGATCGTTTTTACTCAAAATGATTTTTAAAATGATCGCGCAAAGCTGAAAAAGGTTCGCCGCCAGATTTTAACGGCGATACATGAGTCTACATATGTAATCGCAAATACACGCATGAACCACAGAGTTATCTATATTATCTATCATTACCAATATGCAAGGTTAATATCATAGTATAAGAATGGTCGCAGCAGACTCTTCTTCTTCTTTATTTATTGGCTCTCGCCTCCAAAGAAAATGATAGGAGGATGATACGGCTAAATCACATCCAAATTTAGAGACTAAGCGGTTGTGTTGTAAACGGACATAAAGGATATATTATAGCACGCCAGAGATGGAACAGAGTAGCGATCATGTAACTTTTTCCCTAGAGCGGATGTGAAAAGTGAAAATTCTTTGAATGTATGTGTACAATGAAGTGAAAATTTTTTATGTACATAAAAATGTTTATAAAAAATTTTCACTTTTTACGTGAGTATGTTCCAAAACTTGACTCTATCTTTTATCTTTATTCAACATTTGATAACTAACAAGGATAAAATGACTCGAATTGACAGAATTGAATTTTAAAACGCAACCCAAGACGCTCGCACCGACAACCACGAGCAATTGCTGAATTCACATTGGATCCAGATGTGCGTCGTACGACGCACTGCAACCAATCAGAAAATAGGATTTTGCTTGGTATCGTCGGCCTAGTTACCACTGAGGGTTTAAAACCGAATCAGAATGTAAGAAAACCAACCAATTACAGTTGAGTACAGTTGAGTTCCCTTGTTACTGTCGAACGACAAGGGAATGTTCGACTGTAGTTAATTCATATAGCGTTTTCGGTCCGACAGAGTTTGCACTAACTTGAGTTAGAAAATGCTTCGTTATTGGTTGATGTTACACGCTCAATCAATAGGAGAGCTCGAAACATCATTGATTGTTAAGTATCAGAAGACACTCAAGGAGTGCAGGAGGTAAAACCTTTAAGAGACGATAATTAACCGCCATATTATATCACCTATATAGCTATATAATAAAAGAGTAGCGCTGATCGAATTAAAAACAAGGCTTTACCTTTTAAATTTCGCATGACCAGATCAAACGACGGAAGGCAACAGAAAGCCCATGGAAGTGTTATAGTTTTGCTTATATATAACATTATTAAAGATGAAAAACATGAAGTTTAGAACAAATTTAACAGCTTTAATAAATTCGTCTTTCAGTAAACAACAATTCCTAGAAATATACCGCTAATAATCATTAATTGTTTGCATAGTTAATCGGTATTAGTAAAAAAAAACTAATCACATCCAATGAAATCGAGGTATGTTCATTATACAAATGAAAGCCATTAAGCTTCTCAAAACTATTCTCTATATCCAGCAAACGAGAATGGATTGAAATGAATTGAAATGGATTCAGATTTTCAGGAATATTGATTCACGATTTTATTAAAATGGATGCTTTTCAATCCTGAATACATTTTTATTCATTTATAGGAATTGCATGGAGCATATCTCTATGCCTTTCAATCTAAAAATAATATTATTTTTTCTGTGCATTGTGAATACTGTTCAATACAATATTTTGAATAGGAAATGCAATTTTTCAATCCAATTACATTCAATTGAATCTAATTGAATCCAATTGAATCTAATTAAATAAAAAAAAGTATTTGCTATTTAAATACGCATTCGGATAGAAAAAAATTTCACTCCATTTTAATTCATTCTCGTTTGCTGGGTATGACTGCTTTAGGAATATTTTTTAGAATTATGCTTTGTAGAAAAACCGCTAACTGATAAAAAAGTCTATTCAATGAGGAAACTATCAAACGAAAAGAGCAATTCTGTTTATGGTCGGTATTCATAGGCTAGTATTCATAGTCAGATCTTATATTCAAGACCATCTTAAGTACGGTCTTAAAAAGTCACGAACCAATCAGAAGGCATTAACATCTTAAGACATTACTTAAGACGGTCTTGAAATAAAATTCGATTATGAATATCGGCCATAGTCATATCTTATATTCAAGATTTATCATCGTCTTAAGTAATTTACAGTTTTAAAAAGTCACAAACAAATCAGAGGACCGCATTAGTGACTTAAGACATTCCTTAAGACAGTCTTAAAATAAGAACCGACTATGAATACCTATGTATCTTTGGCAAGATATAAGCTCTTTGGTAAGATATAAGCCATCATTGCAAAGCAACATCCTTTATTTTGAATTGGATATATAATCCGCATCCATCCACTTCAACATTCCCTGCAAACTTAAAAATATAAATTCTCTACTTCATAAACACAAATTCACTGCTAATGTAAAGAATTTGTATGCTTAAAGTGAATTTTTGTTTATAAAGCAGTGAACTTTTGTTTGTAAAGCAATGAATTTGTGTTTATAAAGCAATGCATTTGTATTTTTAAAGCAGTGAATTTGTGTTTTGAAGCAGAAAATTCATGTTTTTAAAACAATGAATTTATATTTCTAAATATAAATTCATTCTAAACAGTGAATTTGTGTCTTAATGCAGATACATAGCGCTATTAAGCCGGGATGACAGATATCTTAACTTCTAAAGTCTCCAATTTTAACACTTAATAACTCGATTCGTGAGGCTGACCGCCGTGTTTTTTTTTTGCCGGGTTCTTTCGTTTTGAATAAAAACATTCAAAACAGTCGAATAAATGCATTTTTATTAAGACTTGAGGTAGGAGAGGAGGGTATTCTAAATAATTACCATTAATTGGATACGCGGTTACGCGATACGCAGCAAATATTTGTTAGTTTTTCGTAGGACTTTACCTTTAAGCCGACGACACAAGATGCTTGTTTTCCTGCTGGATTACTAGCTGGATTGCTAGCTATTCCAGCAGTGCCAATATGGCAGCTATTACGGTGGCGAAATTCTAATCCAGCTAGTAAGCCAGCAGGAAAAACAAGCATCGTATGCCGCAGGCATTAGTATTGTTCATTTTGTCTCTCGAGATTTGCTCAGGATCGCTCTGAATGAATCCACTGTACTTGAAATATAGAATTCGCATTACGTACGACATCCGTCATATGATGGAAATATAAGGTGAACTATTCTGGATGCGCAGTCATTCAAAAGTAGTGAGAAGCAATGAACCAATCAGCTTTTACCCAAGATGCAAAATTCAGTATGGCCGACACTGAGTATTGTCGCGTGTTGCTATCGTATGTGTCGTATCGTCGTAACTTACAAGTGTCAATAAAGTATCAATATGCCAATTGTTTCGTAAAAAATTGTAAAAGTCGCACAAATTATGTGTTTAATAAGAATGTAAAGTACTTTTCATTTCCTAAAGATCAAGAGTTGCGATTGAAATGATTGGAGGCTTGTCGCAGAGACGATAATTTTAAGATTACGCATGATAATAACTATTATTTCCATTAATTTCAAAAATTACATTGAAATTAAATTGTTTCTAACGTAAAAAATAAAATCATAAGCGTTTCTGCTTGGGTAACAACTAATTGATCGAAAAAAGAATTTTATGCCACACCCTCAATGCCGCCATTATGCGCAATGGTTCACCTTGTATATTTCCATCATGCGTTATATCATTTGACATTCAGGCCTGAAGGTCGATTCGGTATCTTCAAACAAGGTGAATGTATCTTGAAACGAGATGAAAATTACAAAAGTGAGCAAATTTACTAAATGTTATTAATTTAGTAAATTGAAATGAAATTATTAGTATTCTAGTAAATTCGCTCACTTTTGTAATTTTCACCTCGTTTCAAGATACAGAATTGATCCCCTGGTCTGGAAGAGGTTGTAATATGTAGTGCGTATAATGTTAATTTTTCGTGTCGGTTGTCGATGTCGGCTACTGGATGTCGTTTAGATTGGTTGGGTCTCATCTTTTACGACATCCGACAAGCGTCAGCCCATTTGATTATATACGAGACCCAGTTCAATATATCGTATGTCAGCGTCGGTTTGTCGAACGCATGCGTATTCGATTGTCGGCTCGTCGGCTGTCTCATCGAAAGAAACAATCGACCATGATTGGTTAATTTCTTACGGCACAACATACAACAACGTCTCCCGACTGATTGTAGATAGGCCTCATTATTACGATGAATGTCGGACTTCGTATGACTACGTCGTACATATAGTGTGAATCCTACATTTCAAGTACGCTCGGAGCGATCCTGAGTAGATCCCGAGAGACAAAATGAACAATACTAATGCCTGCGGCATACGATGCTTGTTTTTCCTGCTAGTTTGCTCGAGTAGCTCTCGAGAGACAAAATGAACAATGCTTTTACTATGTGCTGCTAGCCTGCTCGCGATTTAATGTGATTGATTGGATCTATAGGTGCGTTCGGCATTGCAAATCGGAAGCGTCCGTTTGCTTTTTTTACCTCAAAAATCGTTCGGCAACTCGCATCTTTCTGCTACATGTCATCTCATCTGCGTACTTCGATATTAACATTTCTAGAGTCAATCGAACTGCTCGACCCACTCCGGAGCGAGCTCGAAGAGCTAATGCAGATTTTCGCGCCTAAATTAAATTCATAACCTGTATATTTACAGAATAATGTATCCAACTGATAACATATAACGTACATTCATCTCTTTTAATATTTTTATTTTACAAATAGTATATTTGAACTGTTATATAATGTCTGAGTCTACAACGCTATCAAACAAATGCTATCAATAGAAATTGATGGATTGTACATTATGTACAATAATTAACGAGGAAAGTAAGTTTTTAATTCTTTTCTTCTTTACGAATTTGAAGTTACGTATTTGAAAACAAAGAATTTGTTAGTTAATTTTTAGACAAAATTTATGTTGCACATATAGAATGAAATAAAATCAAATTATATTAATATATTAAAGAATATAAATTAAGTGATATAACTTATAAATTGCAGAAATTTATTTTGCAATGTGTAGTATTTTCTTTTAAAAAAACACATCTTGCATATGAGTCTGCTACATTCATGTGTAACGATTTATTTTTAATATATAAGACTGTTAACAGTTTCTAATAAAGCGAAAGAAGTTTTTAATTAATAGGATATTTTTTATTTATTCATAAAAATAAACAATTTCATTTTATAATCTAACCTTAAAGGACCGTTTATAGTTCTGTAGCGTTCGGAATTAATTCTTGGCACTCGGATTGCTCGAAGATCACGTGATCAAACTCGCCATCTGTTAGCTCGGCATCTCAGATTTACGGATTGCCGAACGCACCTTATAAGTTGTTTTCATTTGCTCGGCAAGTAGGCTTAGCCACTTTGTCAATTTGAACGCGCCCAATGGCTGCGTTCAGCAGAACGTTTATTTTGCAACTGTTGGAAATTTTCTTCGCGCTGATTGGGATTATGCTTATAGATCAAGAGGAATAATCCTATCTCAGCAGAGAATTATAAAACGGTTGCAAAACTGTTGTGTTCCGCTGAACGCAGCCAATGTTTCATTCTCGAGTTCGATCTTCTTCTTTTTACTTCGTGGCTATATAACTAAATAATCGACTGCGCATCGCTCAAGTTCTCTTATCTCTCTTCTTTTACCATGCTGCCTACTGTTAGCGGACAATGACTATTTTCAGATGTCCTTTTGAATTTTCCTTTTGAATGATAAGTGGAAGATGATAAATCGGATAAAGATTGAGAATATCGAGAAAATATCGAGAGAAAATCGTGATCGATGTATAATGCAAAGTTAACTAATCGATTCGAGGGATGTTGGTGAATTTACGTGGGTGCATTCATTCCATCTGCTGTTTGAAAGGATTGAATTAAACACAAAGTGAGGTGAGGTTAGTGAGATTTCGTTTTACTCGCATTAAATTTAATCGATACTTAATCACGTATCTAGGATCACAGGCATTTTATTGGAATTTCGTACAAAATCTTTTTAAATACTTTCTGATAATAATTACGCCAATATTTTTAGCTAGGTTAGGCTAGGTTAGCTTAGATTAAGTTGAATTAAGTTAATTGAATCGAGGAGAACAGCTAAGCGTTTTAACGAACGTCTAATAGAAATAAAAATTATTACGCAGAAAATTAGACGTAAACGTTTTCATTTGTCCATTAAATTATACATATCTCCAATTTTCGCTAATCAGGTATCTCGTAGAAATTTCGCGCGAGCGCGATTGTGCGCGTGCTCACATTGTTTCGTCGCATGCGTGCGCGAGTTCTGATATGTTCTGAAAACAAAGTACCGGTTTCCGCGGCAACCGCGATTTATCGATTCGCCTAGGCGTCGCCGGCAAGGACGACGAATAGTCATCACTGTCACCAATGTATAGTTACTGCAGCTGCTACAGCACTCCGAGTTCCACTTGCCGTGGCCAGTTAGAGTAGTTGTTGCTGTCCGAAGTCCCAAGTTAGTTTCACGGACGGCAACTTCCTCTTTCGAGAGGCGATTCGTAAAATGACGAGGATCCGTTCAAGATCGTCTACGAGTGGAGTGTCACGCAGTGGAACGGCGAAGGAAACGCGAGAAGAGGAAAAACCTCGTCGAAATTTACGTTACATCGTTAGAGGAAGAATAACGTTGTGTCGCGCGGAAACTTAATGTTATTTATCGTGCTTTTCTAAATCGCAAACAGTTTTTGTGTGTGTGTGTGTGTGTGTGTGTGTGTGTGTGTGTGTGTGTGTGTGTGTGTGTGTGTGTGTAGAGCGTGTGTACGGAAACTGTAGATACAAAGGAAAGAATTGACATGCCTTTTCGGAGAATCGATAGTGTTAAAAGATCACTATCATGTTTTTAAGATGATTATAAAAGTAAGGAAATGAATGACAAACGACAAGGAAAAAAAGAGAGAGAAAGCGAAATAAGAATCAAGTTTAAATCACCATTCATGATGTAAAAACATGACGTGAAAGTGGATTATTTGAAGCATATATAACTTGGTATATATAAAACGAGAGTGTTTTAAAATCTTTAAATGATGAATATTAGCTGTGTTAATTAAATAATATTCGATAGAAAAATTAAGTATATAACACAGAGATGTATAATATAAGGATAAGGTAGAAGAAGAAAATGCGTGTGGCAAAAAGAAATAAAAAAATTGAAAAGAAACAAGAATGAGGAGAGAGGGATGGAGGATTAAACATCGTAGAACGAAAGCAACTAGAAGTGAATGAAATAAGAAGCAATAAATGGAGGATCGAGAGTGGAGAAAAAGCGATACTGGTAATGGTAAACGAGAGGTGTGTAAATAATAATAGGATTGGCCGGTGCTGCACCACCTGGCGGGTGGAGGATACGCAGCCAGGACACGTGCCACCGGAGCACAGGAGATTCCGACGCGTTCATGGGCTGCAGTTGCCACTGCATCCTCAACAGATTATCGGTTGGGTGCTGCTGACTGTCGTGTTTGTCGGTACTTTCACTGTGTTGCTGACGACACCGCCGTTACTACCCGAACTGCGCTTCATCCTCTCATTATTGTTTGCCGCATTGTTTCTGTTGCAGCTGTCGAGTCATTTGACAGTATTGCTGCTAGATCCGGCCGATCCTGAGGTTCGCGCACGATCAGTTCGCACGATCGTACCGGAGTTTGACCGTACGAAGCATCGACATGTCATCGAAAACGGCCGATGCCACCTTTGCAACATAACGACGCGTGGCCGACGGACCAAGCACTGTTCCATCTGCAACAAGTGCATATCGCGTTTCGACCATCACTGCAAATGGTTAAACAATTGCATCGGCGGCCGTAACTATCCGGCATTCCTAGTGTGCCTGACATCGACGCTCGTCGCTGCGCTCGCGGTTACCGCGCTCGCCCTCGGCGAGCTCGTTAACGCACACTTATTCGTAAACAATAATAACTGGAACGAAACATGGGACACGACGAGCATGAATAACGGCACAGCGATGCCACCGTTGTTGCCGGTGACCGGAACCGGCACCGGCTCGATCATCCTCGTCACCGTCATCGGTGTTCTTTCGGCCATCGCCGCAGTGATGCTCATACACCTCTGCTTCTTTCACGGCTATATCGCCTGCCTCGGTCTCACTACGTACGAATACGTGCGCAACAAACGGGAGAAGGGAGGCACTGCTGCCGATTCTAGAACAACGTCTAGAACAACTTCTGGCCTGGTATGTGGCATACCTTATGCTTGTACTGCCGCTGCCGATGAGGAGGATCGCGTCAACCGGACTGGCGCGCGAGGTTTCTATTCTCGCTTCTGCGAGAATGGCCCTTTAAAACCTTGCAAAACTAATACTACCAGCGTGACTACGGACGTATACGTTTGCTCGACGCAGGAATGCCCCGAGGAAATCCGGAGTGATGAAGCAATGGCGAACGTTAAGGATGTCTCCTCCAAGACGAGAGGTGGTCGGAATTTTCGACTTTGTTTCTCGTACGATTCGCGCACCACCGAGACTTCCATTCAAGTCTCTTCCTCGCAGACGACGGAGTCGTTGAGGAACCATGTGCGTGATTCGCCGGATACCAAATCATCCTCCACGCCCTCGCCGGTGTCTTGTTGCTTCTCCATCATGAACCATCCCGATGGCGGCAGCAGGCATGATGGAAACGGACGAAAGCGTCGCACCGACAGAGATAATAATAGGATCGAGCCCACAAAACGATCCTGCGGGACAATGAGAAGAATACAGACCTTTCTGCAGGCTCGTCTGAGAAAAGGCTCGAGACAACGGTTAACGACAACCTCGTCCTCGGCGATCGCTCGTCATTGCGGTAACAAGATCATCCCGCAGCCAGGCAGTCCTCCAGACGTCGCACTTGCTTTAACCGAATATCAGGATCGGAATCATCAGGTCGAAGCATTGACGACGGAATTGACACCATCGGATTACCCACGTCCACCGGCGAGGCTACCCACCTTAGATTTTTCCCGCACTGTTCGCAAAATTAGAAAAGTACCTTCGAATACCACTGATATTTCCGTCCTAGGCCAGATGCCCTCCATGATATCTAAACGAAATCAAACTCACCTTCGCACACGGCGAAGCGGGAGTTTTTCCAAGAAGAGGCCGCACTTCAAGATCGGCTCGCATGTCGTAACGCAGACCGCTCAACTGTCGCCCATACCGGAGTCGGAGCTTTCGAAACCAGCTACGCCGAGATCGCCGTCGCGATCCAATTCTATATTCGCTTTCCCACCATTACACGAGTAATGTTGTCTGAGAGCTGTACTTGTACTATTTAGAAATTAGAAATATCAAGCCGAATCAAAAGCGATTTGGCAAGAGACGTCCTCCTCACAATCCTTGTCGTATATACGAGTCTGCTTTTTTTTTAAAATAACATCATTTAATATTATTAATTAAACTTGTATATGTAATATGTATATGTAAAATTAAATATAAATTTTAATAATAAAATTATATATTTTAATGTGATGCAAAAACTGACAGACAACACAGTGTCTTGGAAATAAAATTCGATTTCTTGTGGGCAAGACTCATATATACGATGTATTATATCGCTCAAGCAAATAAAGTAAATGATTAAATTTCTGTTTGATATCGATCAAAAATTTGTCCAAGCTTTTTATAATTTTACATGATGAAAACGTCCGAGGGCATCCTGTATAATTGACAATGTGCCATGCCCAACCAATTATACTACAATTATAATACAAATGCTTTGTCTCGTAAGAAAGAAATGGATATGATTGTAAGAAATATCAGTTATAATATCAAGTATGGTTAAATATTGTGTAAAGATAAAAAGTTCAATTTTTATAGAAATTGAGATCATTTTAACAATCGACCAGGCATAATACCACGTGTAGTACGACGCAATTATAGTAGTTTCAAATCGTATGTCAGTTTGTACCATATGGCGCAATTGATATCACTTTATTGAATTTGTAATACCAGCAAGTGATCACATTATTGCATTGTGACATACGAGTGACAAGTTTCCTCCCTTTCCCTTTGGGGGAGGGGGAAAAAAAGTTAAATGTATAACTTGGCTCCGAGCCTTGTGTAGTCGCAAATAACAGCATCGCTCATGCGATCTTCATAATGCGCGCAGATAATGTCCGAGACTATGGAGTCACCTGACAAAGAGGATGCTGTCTCGAAGAAGAGGACTAACGTTTGGGAAGATTTGGGTTCACCGCGTTATATAGTCGCACCAATGGTGGATGCGAGCGAATTGGCATGGAGATTACTCAGCAGGCGACATGGCGCCCAGCTCTGTTATACGCCAATGTTGCACTCCTCCGTATTCTGTCGGGATCCCAAATATAGGCGAGAAGCTCTCGCTAGTACTAGCGAAGATCGTCCACTGATTGTACAGGTCTGCTTGACACAACTATAGGATACAATTGCGATTTCATAGACTATAAAATTAGTCCTCGACTAATTACATGAAGTTTTTCGGGATTATACATATACAAAGGAACATTTAACAAAAGAACAAAATTTAAAAGTGTAAAGGGTATAACTCCTTGAAATTTAATTAGAATTCCTCGAAATCTCAAGTATGTGACCAAACAATCGTGCGACTGAAATAATGCGCTTGATCCAAGATTCAATAGATGTTTTAAATAATTTTTCACAAACATTTTCGTACAAGTAAATATTTTAAATGCGCAACACAAAACGAAGGAGAAAAGAACATTTGACATTAAATTTTGTGCAATAGTAATTCATTTTCCAGTTTTGTGGCAGTGATCCAAATATATTATTGGAAGCTGCACGCTGGGCTGAACCATACTGTGATGCAATTGACATCAATATCGGTTGTCCTCAAGCAATTGCAAAGCGAGGACATTATGGAGCTTTTTTACAAGATGATTGGGATTTGTTAAAAAAAATCGGTACATATGCATTTTATAATAATTATACACTTGAATAGATTTCAGACTCCAATACGATAATGTAATATAATAAATCTCTTATGTATGTAGTGTCGACATTAAAGAATGGATTATGCATACCTGTCACCTGTAAATTACGAGTGTTCTCAGAAATCAATCGTACTGTACAATATGCTTGTATGCTAGAGAATGCAGGTGCTAGCTTACTCACTATCCATGGACGTACAAGAGAACAAAAGGGTCCATTAACTGGATTAGCGTCTTGGAAGCACATTAAAGCAGTAAGGTAATTCCTGTTTTCCATTTCATTTGAAGCATTCAATTCATTACACATATATGCTTTTGATATATTTACAATCGAAATCCCTATATTTTATGCTTCTCGTTTTTTAATAATTGATATACTTCATCAGGGATGCCGTAAAAATTCCTGTGATCGCCAATGGCAACATACAATGTATGCAAGATGTACAGCGGTGCATTGAGGAAATTCAAGTGCAAGGTGTGATGTCAGCAGAAGGGAATCTTTATAATCCATACATATTTGAGTCTCATTATCCCGCCTGTTGGGAACCTGCTCTGGAATATCTGGAACTTGCAGAACAATATCCAGTACCAGCATCGTACATCCGTGGTCATTTATTTAAACTCTTCCACCATGTGTATGTATTGATTTTTCGATCATGTCGACTTATAAATAGCAAAACAATTCCCAAACATACGTTCATCATACAGCATGCTTTTAACTAGAGAGTAGACTTTGTTTAGCAGAAAATCAAGAAGAAAGAGAAAACTTGGCCACCAACTCCACTTTGGAAGCTTTTAAAAATGTCGCATATGCCTTGAGGGATCGTTATCTACCGTATCATGAAGGACATTTGATATGGCAGACGGGAAAGACAGGTAATGACTTGACATCTACAAAATATTATTTGCCTATTTGTTACACGTTCATTAAAAAAATCTTTTCATATTTTTAGATTATAATTTAGAATTACCACCGTGGTTGTGTCAACCTTACGTACGAGAGCCACCACAAGAGTACACACAAAAAATACAGGTAGATGAGTCAAATACGATTAATTGCTATATTTTTCTGTTATATTATGATTGAAGAAATGTTCTTTCAAAATGATATTTATGAATTTTCAGGATGGTTTACCTCGGAAACGTGAATATAGAGACGAGGAAGGAAACGAAATATCACGAAAACGTTCAAAAAAACTTAAGAGGATAGCGCGTAGACCGAATAGAACAACTTCGATTCCTAAAAGAAATTCAGATCGGTGTTATGCCTGTCCGAATCCTCTGGTTAGTTGGAATTGTTAAATATTTTCAAAAAAGATAAAAATATAAAAAAAAATAGAAATACTTTGAATAGAAAAAATTCTAAATTACTGTTACTTCAAATTGTAGGGTTTTAAATGTGAATATAAATTGTGTCGTCAATGCTGCAGGAACAAATGTTATATAGAAAATTTAGACTGTGCTGGTCACAGAAATCTAACTAAAACTAGAAGACAAATGGCGAA
>NW_017259568.1:459365-459918 GCF_001594045.1 Atta colombica | reverse complement strand
GAATGTACATAACATTTAACTGTTCGTTTCTGATGAATTTTATTACAATTTTCTGTGAGAATACTTGATATTATTTTCGTTTATTTTTTAAATTAATACCAAATACTACAAATCCAATTGAATATATCTGCAGTCTATTTTACAATATCGTATTTTGAAAAGTTAATGAGGTAATATAAGTCTTAGAATCTTCTACCTGAAATTTATGACGATATTGTAATAATTTGTACTATTACTGCGACATGTCCAACGGAATAAAATATTCTATACAGAAGAAGTAGCAATAGGTGCAGTGAAAATAGTCAGTAAATCATTCTTCTTTGCTGATTCGTTATGAGAAGATTCGATTTTATCTCCCTGTTTGTCTGTGTTAGCCCAATATTTTTTACTTGACAATATTAGCACCATCAACAGAGGTAGATGAAGTAACGAAAATCGAAATAATCTTCTAGAATTTGCACTATCCGAATGCTTATTAAATATCCAAGCTAAAATTATAGAAATATCATGTACTTATATAGAAAAAAATGCATATATATATATATATATATAT
>NW_017259568.1:457096-458113 GCF_001594045.1 Atta colombica | reverse complement strand
TAAAATCATAGATTATAAAATAGCTTTAATAATTTAATTAGATAAACTATTATCTTTTTCTTCTTTTCTTTTAATACACTGTAAAAATTTGACTCTAATTTTTAAATATATTGTGTATGTAAATTTTATATAATTAAAAAAAAATATATATATATAATAAAAATATATTATACCTAAATACAGAAAAGATGCATTGAGTGGCGTCGAAGCCAATGCAAACCACCAATAGGTTACATCCAATGCAGGAGCTAAATAACACAGAGCCATTAAAATGACTGTATATCTCACAGTTGTTTTACGACATAAATTTGGATTTATAACAGCCATCATTCGATATCCAGCTCGTGAATAATCTGGTCTTAAATTCCATGAAAGAGCATTAAAATGTGGAAATTGCCACGCATATAAAATAGCAGGCATTATCCAAGCACCTGGCGTCAATATATTGCCACAACAACCTGCCCACCCCATAAGAGGAGGGATAGCTCCTACTGCAAAGAAAATTATAATGCAAGTTTAGTTATAATATTATGATACACGTAAAGATATATACTTACCAACAGAGCCAATCCATGTATTGGCAATGCTAACACGTTTCATGGGAGTATATATAAGCGTATATAAAATAAGATTGCTAGCACCCAGCATTGCCGTGATACCATTTACTTCATGGTACAATATGGACAATCCAATAATACCAGATACTGCTGCAAATGCTATTGCATGAACAGGCCTGATGATGTATATGTATATATACAATTGTCATTATACTTAGTATCAAGTTACATAAATCTAATTATGTCGAAATAAAAAAGTTTAAAGAACTTACGTTAAATGACCACGTACTAATACTCGATTTTTTGTTCGTGACATCTGTGCATCAAAAGAAACTTCAAAGAACTGATTAATTGTATTTGCAGTGGCGGAGACTAAGCCTGTTCCTAAAGAACACATTGCAAATGTATAAAGGTCAAATGGTGCAGGAGCTAGTGCATATCCAGCCATAGTTGTTGCTAC
>NW_017259568.1:438838-456996 GCF_001594045.1 Atta colombica | reverse complement strand
TATATATATATAAAAGTGCTTATGGGGCAGTTTGAAATATATCAAATGTTTTAAGTAAGAAAAATGTTTTTCCTAATTATAATTATTAATAATTAACTATATTTTAAATTACTAATTTAATGTGTGTATGTGTATATATATATATATACACATGTGTGTAAAAGACTGATATACATACATGTCAATTTAATCTTTGATAATTTGAGATAATGCTTATGAAGCTTTGTATAATCCATTATTAAAGATGTCCATTCTGACTTTTCTATTTTACATGGATCTTTTTCAATTTTACGTGCAACATTTTTCTCAGGTAAAGGAACTAGAGTAGTAAGACCAATTCGTTTGTGACCACCTTTCATAGTTTGTGCAAATTCTTTCATGCTTCCAGTCTTTGTAGATTTTCGTCTTGGAAAGCCAGAACACTAGAATTACAGTTTTTTATTTCTTTTTCTTATAAAAATTATAGAGCAATACATGAATAAATTTTATCAATGCTACGAACCATGATGACAGAACATTTTGGCACAAAACTGCATGATATGTGCCGACAATTTCTTAATTGACGAATAATAAATAACATGATTAACTTTAATTTTATTTAATTGTTCATTTCTATCGACCTAAATGTAAAATAATATCTATAAGTACAAAATAACCTAATCAAAAATGTTATGAGCAGGAAAACATTCGTTTTCGCAATTTTCAGATAATATAATTTCGTACTCACAGACATTTTCATGCGCTAACATGATTCTTATCGTTAGTACATGTTTATTATTACATAATCAATAAAAATGTATCAATAAAAACTTTCAATACGTTTCAATATTACTGAAAGTAAAGGATGAAGAGACAAACTATGTTATATTAAGCTGACTTCATGCGCAGCACACTAATGCACTGCAGCAGTAAAAGTCATGTGATTCAAATTTTCAAGAACTGAATGCGTTCGGAAACATTAAGGAAACATGTTCATGATGTCGCTTATCTCATATTCAGCGTCAAACGAGCGCCACGTGATTTATGTTGCTTAAAGGATCATTTTCATGAGTTGCTCAAACTGGCCGTTTCAGCGACAAAAAGTTTCACGTGATGCCTTTTGTCGCAAAACGATAAACACAATAGGCTTAAACACAATAGGCACAGGCAACAAGGAATAACAAGCCGTCCAATCAGAGCTCTGGTATGACTCTATGTAAGTTCGATATTATATCCCAGAGCTCTGATTGGACAGATCGTTATTCCCTTCTTTCTTGTGCCTATTGTATTTAAGCCTTTAGAGCGACAATTTTATATATAAAAAAGGACAAAAAGCGTGATGGCTCTTGTACACCAGCGCGACGCACATCCAGATTGCCTTCATTCGAATCCATCTATGTATCATTTTATCTTTGTTGTTCATCAAATGTTAAATGAAGATAAATAATACATGGATGCATCCGGATAACTTTCTAAACACAATCCAATAACCATATATATAATTTTTTCAAGTGTTGCAGCAAAAGTTGGGCGAAGTTGAACATTCTTCGTACGCGACAAGCGAATGAGTCAAGCTGCGCATGGCTACATAAACAGAATTAATTGAAAAAAATGTGATCTTGGTATCACGAAACTTAATCCTTAGGATGGAAAATGAAAAGTGAAAAATTTTTCCATTAATTTCAATGTAATTAATTTCAATGGTAAAAATTTTCACTTTTCATCCTAGGAATCAAGTTTTATGATTGATATCCTTATATACTACAACCTTGATATATGATAACAAAATATCTTACAACTTCTACTGGAAAAATTATATTAGATATAGGAAAAAGTTCGTGGCGTTTTTCCCGTTAGATGGCATTAAAAAAACATCACGAACTTTTTCCCACACTTAATATATATTAGATATTATACTTATTAGACTGCGTTCGAAAATTTATCCGGGCTGGATTAATGAAAATTTATTGAGCTGTGACGGATTAAGCTGGAAAAACAATAAAAAGCACAGGCAATAGGAACAGGAAATAAGAGATTTCAACTTATCAGAAACCATGAATAATAGAATGGACAGTTTCTGATAGATTAAAATCTTTTATTCCCTGTTCCTATTTGCCTGTGCTTTTCATTGTGTTTCCAGCTTAACCCACACACAATTCAGTGATGGAATGGAGAGCAAGGAGTGGGAAAAGGAATAAAAATGATGGACACGAATACCTACCTACGTTTCTAGTGCTCTAGTATCGCGTGTCGCGCATCGCGTTGATGTGCAAGAGCCAGTGAGAGTGCGATTATATGGGGAGCGCAGTACGCGATACAGTAACTAATAGTAATTAACTAGGCAACTAGGAAATCGCGTACCATGTATCGCCTATTTCTTTCGCTAATGTTACATGGAGCGCGGTTTGCGGCACGGGCTAACATGACAAACTCACATTAGTATGAATTTTTTTAAATATATTAATTTATTTTTATGCACACTTCTTCACTAATCGATACTCTTATTTTTTTAATAATTTAGAGATTTATTTAATAATTGCGTTTAAATTAATTAATTCCATTAAAAAGTGCATAGCAATGTGTATAGTAATGTGCGCTCCATCTAATTGAAAGAAATAGGCATTACGTGGTACGCGGTTTTCTAGTTGTCTAGTTAGTTACTATTAGTTAGTACTGTACCGCGTACCGCGTATCGCGCTCCATGTAATCGCACTCTTAAATTTGATATTTGAGCGACAGAGAAGCGATATATTATTCGTACTTTTCGTGTATCATTTGCAATATTAATACGCTGAATTAAACAGTTATTAAATTATTCTGATTGCATTGAATCCTCTGGATCAGTAATAAAAATAAATAAATTAGGTTATATGCACAGTGGGCCAAGAAATATCAGAAACTGGTTAAAATATCAGAAAGTGGCCAACTAGGCTAACAGTCATTGGCAGCATTCAATTTAGAAAAGTTATTATTTTTATTCAAAGAAATAAATGTACATTCACCGACTAAAAAGATTGCAACAAATTTTTTTCTATGATTTTTGAAATGCTACTCACTAAGCGATTGATTTTTACTTACAGATCTATAAGTAAAAATCATTCCGAAATCCATTAAAAAAAAGTGTTGCAACCTTTTAGTCGGTGAATGTACATTTATGCAAAATCGATAGGTTTTGGAATGCAGTCTACTCACCAAGCAATTGGTTCTTATTTGTAGATCCATGAATAATAGAATAATAGCTCGATGAGCAAACTGCATTCCGAAACCCATCGAAAATAAAGTATTGCAACTTTTTTGTGATCGGCTATAGTACAATCATAAATTAAAAGGTTGCAACACTTTTTTTTGATGGTTTCGATATACAGCCTATCGAGCGATGGTTTTTTGTTGTATTTGTTGCAACCTTTTTGTCTCTGACCGTACATACTTCTGTGTTGATTAACTTTCACATATTGGCTATAGTGTCAGCAACGCAACTAATACGATGACAAGATTCTAACCCCGGATACAATGTTTTAAGCCTTAAGTCATAAGGAATGGACGAATCATAATCAATTATTCTCTTCGCATTCGACTATATTGGTTAATTTTTTACGGCTTAAAGCTTAATCTATTAAATTGTAAATCCGAACTTACAGAATTCGAATTCGAAAAGAATAATCGACTATGATTTGTCCATTTCTTATATATAGCTTAAGGTTTAGAACTTTATTATAGATCTAGGGTAATCCAGTTAGCAATTCAGCAGAAAAACAAGCATCATGTGCCACAGGCTTTATAGGAGCTGCACACAATGAAAGGAATAGAGAACAAAGAATAAGGATATGTCCACACAACTTGTATAGTCGCATAAATGTACTCTAACAGCATAAACATCGATATGTCGACTGTAAGTTGATTTGCTAAGTCAGGCTTTAAAATTAATTATAAGTCGATTTTGTACAGACGTCCTTCCAATATCGACTTTAGGACGTCTAGTGCGATTTACGCTCATAAAACTTAAATGTGGAATCATTTCGTCCTTGTTATTTAACTATATATACTTTATATATATAATATATAATATATATTAATATATATATTATATATTATATAAATAAGGATGAATGCTGTTCATGAGCGTTGTGGGCATGAATCGGACCACAGCTAGAATAGTTGACTTAAAGTCAGCTCACAGTCGTCTTTAAGGAGATATTGTATGACTTAGAGATGTCTTCAAGTCGTCTAGAGTCGACTTACGGACGTCCATTTTTCAGACGTCTAAAAACTATAGTCGATTTAGAGTCGACTTAAAGTCGACTTTGTGCTGTTAGGATATATATATAACGAAAATTATTCAATCACATTTTACGTGCGTCTTTATAAGAGATTAGATAATTTTCTTTATGCATACGTTTATGCGGCTATGCAAATTTATGTGAATATACTCACAATAAGAAACTGTATATTCCACAATACATGATTTCTGATAGGTTGAAATTCTTATTCTCTGTTCCCTGTTTCTTTTATTGTTCGGAGCCCCTAAGAATTTCAACCTCAGAAATTATGTATTGTGGAACACATAGTTTCTGATAAATTAAAATTCTTAGGACCAGTTTATAATAGACCGTAACCGTAATTCGGTTTCCATAGCCGTAGTGGCTGTTATCGCAATTTGTTAAAGAATGGTTTATGCCAGTATTTCGCTGTTATGACCGCGTTATAGTCCTAACCTGAAAGTTGTTAACAATATAAATAAATTTTAAATTAAAAAAATATGGATTTGACTGACATAGCAGTATGTAGAACGTTTCTTTCAATTCTGGGGCTAGCATGTACTACATATGCAGACACCGTTAAATAAAAAAATCAGAAAAAAGAAAAGAAAGAGAAGAGAAAATTGTTTTACGAATTCTTTCTGAAACTAGAATAGAGATAGAATAAGAAATAGAAAAAATTTTCTGAATGAAAATTGAATAGCATTAAGAGTTTTTAGAATTATAATAAAAAATTTTTTATAAATAAATAATTTTTATTATAAATAATCTAAAAAAAATTTTTTTTATTAGTTACAAAATACTCTTGAAACCATTCAATTTTCATTCTAGAAATTTTTTTCTATCTCGTATAGTTTTAGAAAAATATTCACTTCAAAAGAGAAAAATCGATTTTTCTCAAAGGGGTGTTTCAAATCCTTAAAAGCATACGAGCATGTATAAAAAAATATGTGTCGTTTATATTTGTCTGGAAAACAACATACTAAAAACTCATCAAAATCGGAGTGTAACACTTCGGTGGATTTGTAAGTTATATACCTGCGCGCCAAATTGGTTTATTGCTTATAACTTCGCTAATTTTACAAATTTCGATTTGAAATTTGCTGTACATATTTTTAACATTTTATATTATAATATTCCGTAAAAAAAATCGATTTTTTTTACCTAAAATTAGATTCCCCCTTAAACAAATTACCATTATTAACTACTTTTTCAGAATTTGTTTTGCATCACAAAATGTTTTGCATCACAATGTTCACAATTTACATTCATTTTCTCCTATATAATGTAATATTTTGTAATTCATTTATGATGTATTAATACCGCTATATTATAATACCTTTTTGTAAAGCTTGTTTATTTTTAATATGATCTATAACCTTATTTTTATCAATTAGATTATGTGAGAAAAATATTAATTTTGATTTATTAAATATATTAGCATTTGTTTCATCATTCAGTATTTTGATGGAATTTCATGTAATAAATTTTCGAATTCACTATTACTCATATAACACAGAAGATTGAAGCAATATTGCTGCAATGTTGCAATATTGCAGATTGCAATGTAACATTGCAGAGATATTATAGAAATGTAAATTAACAATATGCCTGCAAAATGTCAGTAATACGCTTGTAATATTCCACAAACATTACAAAACTACAATTCTTTAATTGTTACAATGAAAATAATATAAAAATATAAATTTTTATAAACTTATTTAGTTATTTAGTTTGTAAAAACTTATAACTGTAGTACAGTTTTTTAATTTAATAGTCATTTTTATGATATAATAATTAATATAATTCATTTTATATTGGGAGTACAAATTAATTCAGTCCGTTCCCCTAAAGATGGCTCCAGCTGTGAATGTGACAGGTACATATTTTTAACATTTTATACTATAATATTCCGTAAAAAAAATCGATTTTTTTACTCAAAATTAGATTCCCCCTTAAACAAATGTGAATGTGACAGGTTCATAGTGACAGCTGATTTTGGCGATTTCAAAGAGGTTAAACATCTGCTAATAATATTCAGTTTTATCGCTTTGAGTTTCATACAAAAACCTTGATTTTTACTGTGTTTGAAATGTCGAATTTTGTGTTAACTAAGCAGCATTTGCGGGAGGTTTTGATTTTCTACTTTAATTGGAAGAAAAGTGCGGCTGAAGCCCATCGAATGCTTGTCGAAGTTTATGGTGACACTGCTCCAACTGATAAATCATGTAGGGAATGGTTTCGACGTTTCAAGGATGGAGATTTCAGCGTTGAAGACAAAGCCTCGCTTTGGACAGCCAAAAAAATTCGAAGACAAAGAATTAGAGGCATTACTCGAAGAAGATCAGAATCAAACGCAAGAGGAGCTTGTAGAATCATTGGGGGTAACTCAGCCGTTTCTGTACGATTGAGAGCCATGAGAATGATTCAAAAACAAGGAAATTGAGTGTCTTATGAACTGAAATCGAGAGACGTTGAAAGGCGATTTTTCACTTGCGAACAGCTGATTCAAAGACAACAGAGAAAAGGTTTTTTGCATCGGATTATGACTAGAGATGAGAAGTGGATATTCTACGACAATCTCAAGAAAAAAAAATACTACGCTAAGCCCAGTCAATCGTGCCTCGAGTCATCGACCTCAACATCACGGCCGAACATTCATGGTTCGAAGATCATCTCTGTATCTGGGACCAAAAGGGTCTTGTTTATTATGAGTTGCTGAAACCTAGCGATTCCATTGCGAGCGATCGGTATCAGCTATAATTGATTCGTTTGAGCCGTGCATTGAGAAAAACAGCCGGAATGCGAACAAAGATATGATAAAATTATTCTTCTTCATGACAACACTCGGCTTCATGTCGTTAAAGTCGTAAAAAAATATTTGTAAAACGCTCAAATAGGATGTTTTACCGCACCCGCTTCTCCGGACATTGCTCCTTCCGATTACTGATTGTTCCAAAGGATGCAGTCATCGGTTCACTTCTTTCGCAGAAATCGAAAATTGGACTCCAAAGATGAGTCATTTTTTCGAGATGGAATTCGAAAATTGCCTGAGAGATGGGAAAAAGTAGTAAGCAGCGATGGACAATACTTTAATTGATCTGTTCATTCATTTTGTTTTGAAATAAATGCATTTTTGAACGGACCGAACTAATTTGTACTCCCAATATTTAAATAAAAAATTTATTGATCTATTATTTGACGGCTAAGTTTTCATTAGCTAAGTTTTATATTTATTTTAAATATGAAATCAAAAGATTGTATACGATGTATCGAGTTTGGATACAATCAATGCATCATTATCAGATAAGACGATAAGCAATTAAGCTGCTGAAAATGATTTATCGAAATATTAATTATGAAATATATATATTATAATATTAATTATCGATGATGTATGATTATGCCTGATATGAACGCAAGAATAAACGCAGTGCCTGAACTTTATTGATAAATTTTATCATCATTTTTTAATCGGTTTTAATTGATTCGAAGTGATTTCGAATTAAAAAGAATCACTGCAATTAACTTAATCCGTGATTAATTTATCAAGCGATTGTATTATTATATTAATGTGGATAATATTTGTAGTTTGTTCGGGACATATACATACATGCTTTATTCTTACGAATAAATTTATCCTTCAGAATTAATACTATATTTATGGGAATTTTATGATTTTATCATAAAAAATTGCTTTTGGAAAGCACATATCACTAGAAATGTGATTTGTAGAAAAATTAAAGTTAGTAAGATATATGTATAGAAATAGTTTTCATTTTAGAGTCTTTATAAAAAATTTATTCAAATACCTTACATTGCAATATTGCTGGAATGTTTTGTTGCAATATAATAAAAAGCAGACATCGTAACGTTGTTGGAATTTTGTAACAATGATTCAACAATGTTTCGCAATCATCATGCAATATTGTAATGTTTCAATGAAATCATTCTGCAATGTTTCTGCAATCTTGCTGTGTGAGTACTATCTAAATTTATTAATTGATTTGATGTGGTGAGGTAGCAAAAGTAATATATTCAATTACATAAATATATAAAAATATCAATAATATCTCTCAATCTTAAAAATAATAATTAAAACATTAGAACAAGACTAATGAGACTTTAATGCTGATGTAAAAGCGAAGAGTTAGGAGATAGTACTTAAGTGTTATCTTCATTTATTATTTCGAACATTCGTTTCGGCTCACTTTCTTCTCAGGAGTCATCTTCAGCGAAAAATAGAATATAATAGAATATAAGCGAAAATAGAATATAATACCTCGTTGAAAGTAAGTCACTCACAGATTGGCAGAAATACAGTAATCAATACGCTATATAAATTATAATATTACCATTTACTATTTAGTATAATAATTAAAAATCAGTGATAATCGTGTGACTCACTTCAACGGAAAAACAAAGAAGTTCACAAACAACAATTCACAATTTTCATAGAGATATAAATTAACACAAATCGTTCCTCGGATTAATATCGTGTCAGTTCATCTTGACGTATTGTTTGAAATTAAATGTTACTAAGTGATAAGGGGACTTATAAACAAGCAATGACAATAAATAATAATAAGAGAATCAACTTATAACTATTTTAAAACTCACAATATTGTTTTAATGTGTTTAATAAGGAAGCATAAGAATGCAAGCATTCATCTGTGTCTATTTTTAAATTAAATTCATTCTTCTGCATGTATACATGAAGTATTTCTGGGATGCGTTCGGGGAGACATTATTCGCGCTATGAACACAAACATTACCAACGTTGTTCTTGGAACCAATAACGCGATAGCGTTAGCAAGCTCCATGAACGATCATAGCGTAGCGTTGGTAGCGTTTAACCAGAGAGATATATTCGTCGAGGTTAACTTAATATAGAGGATTCTGTTTTCAATCACCAACCAAACTTTTCTCTACATTAAAATTTTTAATTATTTAGAAAGTATTTGGTTTTGTAAAGTATTTGTAATGTTTAACAATGTTAAACAATGTTTGACTTTGCATTGCTAAGATTTATCGCAGTACAGTCGAATCCGTCGAGAACGTAGACGCTTCTCGCTGCTTTTTATTTTATTTTATACATTGGACATTACACACTTATAATGTGATATTAATTTTTTCATCGTTTTTAACATCGAAATTTGACGTTTTTTTATAATATTAAAATATTATAATATTAAAATATTATAATATTAAAATAGTTTTTCTCAATTATCGTTTTTTTATAATACTAAAATGGTTTTTCTCAATTATCAAACTATGAGATGAGTTTTTACCAGAGAGATGTATTATGCTTGTCCTAAATAAAAAATTTTAGGTTTGATAACTTATAATGTTTCTTTATGTTCTCTTTAGAACAACGAGAAATTTTCGCAATTGGTCAATCAATCATTTGACGAGTAATTTTCCGTTTTTTTTTTGTTTTAACTCTCATCTAATTATGCGAAACAGTCGCTTTCTTAATTTTTGAATAATGTATTATACTGCGCCGGGAAATAAATTTTTTGTTAAACATTTGAAAAGAGCCTAAATATAAGATCGAAACATGTATGTAATTGTATTCTATCTTGCGTTTTAACTTTTGTACTTTGTACAGTTTGATTTATTATTTCTATCTTTAATTATACTTGTTAAACGAACAATGGAGTTTTATTAAGTTTTTTGACTCTTATTAGCCTTTTATATCTCGTTGTTGGATTTTAAATATTAAAAATCTTGTTACTTCAAGTTTTTTATTCAAATATGTATAATTATAGAAGGAACTTGGTTAGAGGACGTGTGAGTGAGTGCATGTATGCGAGTGCGTCTTAGCATTTTATAAGCGAGTTTGATGAAATGGGGTCAGCGAGAGGGTCAATTGTTTAAAGGCTCAAAGCTAATTAGCTTGTCAGAAGCAGGAGGTAAGCGAGCAATTGGAGGAAAGACTTTTGATGTGTGCGTTGGAAATCGAGTGAACATAGGGGGTGAAGCAGAACAAGTTAGTTACGCGCGAAATAACGGCACATAAAAGTGGCGGGAAGAAGGAGAGATGACAGGCGTGGGTAAGACAGGAAAGAGTAAAGTAAGAGTAAAGAGTAGATAACAAATAGCGTTTATTGACAAGGGATAAATCATAAGTAGGTTTGAAAAAAGTGACATTTGACATGCCACAGGAGAAAAGTATAATGGAAAGAGTAAAGGTAGAAGTAAATGAAGAGATTAGAAAAAATTGTACAGAAATGAGGAAAGAAATGAGAGCCTTAGTGGAAAGAGAGGTAGTTAGAATACGAAGGGACATACAAGAAAATGTAGATAGAGAAATTAGAAAATTTGAGGAAAAATTGGAGGAGGTTATGAAGAAAACAGTAAAAAAAGAATTGTCATCAGAAAATAATAGGAAAATGATAGAGAGTTTTGGAGGACATAAGAAGCTTAGGCAAGGTAAGTAGAAAGAGAAATGATTATGATAGCGATGGAAGAAATGTAGTTTTGGAAGGAAAGGAGATAGCTCAAGAGTAGGAGCTATGATAAGCGAGGGGGGAGTTTAAGCTGCAGGGAGATAAAGATTTTAAAGCAATGTTTAAAGAAATAGGTTTCAGATATGAAAAAGAGGAGAGGAAAAAAAATATAATTGTAAAAGGAACAGATATACCAAGAGAGATAAAAATAGATGGAAAAGAAAGGGGAAAATGAATCAAAAAGTTTATAAAAGAAAGATTGGGAGTAGAATAGTTTTCTCGAGGATAAATAGATCAGTGATAGTGGTTAGAGTAAGAAGTGAGAAGGAAAGGAATGAAATAATGAAGAATAAGCAAGGTAAAAGGAGATAAGATTTTTATTGAAAACGAACTAGGACGAAAGGAAAATTCAGGAGAGGATTAATAAATAGGTTAAGGAGCAGAAAGAGGAAAGAAAAAATATGAAGGTTAGATATGAATTAGGTAAAGTAAGTATAGATGGAATATGGAATGACATGGAATGTAATTGAGCGAAGGATGAAGAAAAGAGGATGAATAAGATAAACAAAAAAAAGTGAGCAAACAGAGGCAGATGAAGGTAATAGGGGAGAAGAATGGGGGATAAGGACAGGAAATCAAAATCAAAAGCAAAATTTTGCATTAGCCAAGAAGGATCAAATAATAATTTAAGAAGAGGTAAAATAATTAGAAAAGAAAAGAGACAGAAATTATGAATAAAAGGAAAAAACAAGACAATGGGATTAAGCAAATGAATAAAAGAGAGTAAACAGGAAAAACAAAGAAAAATATTATTTTGGAATATAACAGATGTAGAAGGAAAGGATTTGGAATTTTGGAATTATGTCAAAGAGTATGATTTCGTGAGTGGTATGATTTCATGATTAGACGAAAAAGATTGGGATGAAAGATTGGGATGGAAGTGAACGTTATGTGTCTAAGACACATGTATAGGATTGCAGTTATGAGGAAGGAAAGAAGCTAGAAAACTATGAAGGAAAGAAAGAGAGGCAGGGCAAGCGATGGTTTTATAATTGAAAAGAGAAAAGGATGGAAGAATAAGGAAGATAAGTTAATTAATAAAGAGTGGGAAGAAATAATCATATCAGAATTATAATTGGTAAGGAGAAGATATAGTCTCAATACGAAGAACAAGAAAGTAAAAATTTGCATATAAAGATGGAAAAGATTAAGAAGAAATGTATGGAAAGTAAAAATGTAATTATAGGAAGTGATTTTAATATTAGAATTGGAGAATTAGGAGAAGAGGATTTAGAGGATGATGGAAAAGATAGATGTAGCAAGGATAAGGTGATAAGAAATGGAGGTAGAGGTTTTGTAGAATTGATGACGGAATATGGCTGGCACATTCTGAACGGAAGATCAAGAGGCGACTGGGAGGAGGAATATACGTAGGAGCAAGAGAGCTCAGTAATAGATTATGAATCTAACGATAATATTTGCGATAGAATTATAGAATTTAGAATCGACGTGAGAGTGGATTCGGACCATATGCCACAGAGCCTGACATTAGAGGAAGGAACTGATATGGAGTTGAAAGAAAATGACGGAAGAAGACCGGAACGAAGACAACAGTATCATTAAAGAAGAAGAAATTATTGTATGGAATAAAGAGACTACAGAAAGCTATAATAAAAACACGGAGATGATAAATGATGAAGAAGATACGGATAAAGACAAGATAAATAATGAGGAAGAGGTAAAAGCTATGTGGGAGGAATTAAAACAGATTATGTTCAACAATGAAAGAAGAAAGTTAAAAAAAAGAAAAGGTACATAGGATGCAAGGATGGGATATTAGTTGCTCCAGAAAGAAGAGAGAGAGAGAGAGATGAAAAGAATATGTAGGAAATGGAAAAGAGACGGGAAAGAAATATTCGGAGAAGAGGAAAGAGTTCAAAGAATTATTGAAGAAGAAACAAAAAAGAAAAAAGGGAAGAAGAGGAGAAGAAATTGAAAAAGTTGAAGAGGGAAGCAGATGTATGGAAGTATATTAATAGGAAGACAGATAAGAAGATAGACAGGAAAGAGAATAATATAAAGAACGAGGAATGGAGGAAATATTTTAAGAAGCTATTGGACGCTACTGAAATGGATGAAAATAAAGCACAGCAGAGCACTGGTCAGAGCTCTCTAAGCTAGAGAAAGAAGAAAAAATAAATAAGAAAGACAAGAAGAAGGACTGAGACTGAAAAGATATAGATAAAGAAGAAAAGGTCTTACGCAAGACAGATAAAGAAGAAAAAGAAGAAAATAGGCAGTAAGATGATGTGCCTATAGAAGCTTGGATATATGCAGATGAAGGTTTACGGAAGAGGCTAGTGGAATTGCTTCAAAAAGTGTAGGGTATAAGCAAGATGCCACAAGATTGGAAGGAAAATTGCCTCTTTATAGGAGGAAATATGAGGAAAAAGTAACTGCAGGGATATTTCGTTACAGTGTACGGCATATAAAATATATGCAGAAGTAAAGACTAGAAAAGGAGGTGAAAACCAAAGATATGATTTCGGAAAGTTAAGTTGGATTTAGAAGAGGAAGGTCAATAATGGATAATATTTTTATACTGACGCATTTGATGCAGAGTGAAAGAAATCAGGAAAAAAGAAAGAGAAAAATATATATGATGTTTGCAGATTTAAAAGTTGCTTTTGATAAAGTGGACAGGGGCAAATTTTGGGAGACTCTTAAAGGATGTAAGTGAATATTTGGTAAGGAAAATAGAGAAGATGTATGAGAAAACAAAAGTGAGGATAAAGTCGAAGCAAGGATACATGCAATAATTCAGAATAATGAAAGGAGTAAGACAGCTGTGTGAATCTATTGTTGTTCAATTTATATATTGCAGCATAGATAATAAAGAAGAATAGGAGGAGTTAGACTAGGTAGAGATGGTCGTTAATATACGTGGATGACTTAGTTTTAGTAGCTTATAATAAGGAGGCGTTACAGGATATGAGCACACATTAAAAAAATTTTTGAAGGGGAGGAAATTAAAGCTGTACACAGAAAAGACGAAAATAATGATGTCTGGAGGGAGGGGGAGAAAAAGGAAAAAGAAATGGAAATGGAGAAATAAGGAATTAGAGGAAGTGCAGAAATTTTAATATTTAAATTTTAATTTAGATAGGAATGGGAATTATAAAAAAAGTATATTAAAGAAATAAGTAGAAAAGAAAAAATGTAACAAGAAAGGGGCTTAGAAGAAAAGCTATGCAGAAATGACTTTAGTAGAAGAGGGATGTTAAATATCTGACACAAAGTGTAATGCGTGCAATTATGGGGCTGGGAGAAAAAAGGCGAACTACAAAAGATGTTAAACTACGTCAGATGGATTTTCAACTTAGATTTCTGCATCCCAAGATATGTAATTATGAGACAGCTGGTAATGGATAAATTCAAAATAGGATGGGGTTTGAAGGCAAGAAAATATGAAGAAAAGATTAAATCTGGAAACACAGATAATGTAGTCAGGGAGTGCTGGGAAGAAAAAAGCTATGATTGGAACGATAGATATGATAGAAATAGAGAGGTGATACGATAAATATGGAGAGAGAGGGTTATTATAATGGATAGGGAATTAAATCATGGGAATGAAAGTTTTGAAAAAAATTTAATAAGTAGGGAAAGGGATTTACAGAAGCAATGGGAAAGGGAAAGAATAGATAGATCAAGATATAATAAAAGATATAAAGAGATAAGTATGGAGACTAGAATATCAAATTATTTGAGAGTGGAGAATATGGAATGGAAAAGAAGAGATGAGATAAGAGCGTTATTTAAATTAAGATGCGGTAATTTAGAAGAGAAAAATAAATACTGACTAGAAATAGAAGAGAGAGGATGTCTTTTCTGTGGTGAAAGCGAGGATAACCTGAAGCATTATGTTAAACAATGTAAGGGAAGAAAGGGAGATAAGTACGGAGAAATATTATGTAGAAATAAAGGTAAATAAGAAATGGGATATGGACAATAATAATAATAGACTGTGATATGACTGTATATAGAGATTATGTATAGGTAAAAGAGAATGTACTACCTTGATCAAAAAGTTCCCGGAATTCATTCAGGAAATTCAAAATTAAACAAGTTTTATTCATCAAAAGTGATATTGTCCCCTTCAAAGTACTCCCCATCGACTGCAACGCACTTATGCCAGCGCTTGATTCAGCTCTCGAAACATTTCTGGAACTCTATTGTCGGTATAGCCATCAGAACCGTCTTCGATTTTTCCATTATCTCCTTTCGCATAAGTTATTAAAAATACCCTGGATATTTCATATTATCATTTCCATACCTTACCGGTTTTACAATCAAATCCAACTTCTGTAATTAAACAATTCAACATATTCCGTATTTTTCTATTAATACGATTTTATTCTATCACTACATGAAGAATTTATTGTCAAATATTTATTTATTAAATAATAAACAAGATTTAAAGGCTCATCTTAACGAAACTTGAAGACATTCAAATTTTAAAATCTTTTTTTGCAAGCATGATCTAATAATGAATTTTCTACTATTGTCTGGAAAGTTCGTGCCGATTTTTGGTAGGTGGCGTAAGGACAGGCCTGAATATATCAGAACGATTGAAAACAAATGACATGCGTACATATCGTAAAAGACGATACTTCAGGCATACTTAAAAAAAAATTTGGTTGCGATACATTAATTTTTGTCAGTTTTATACGCCTTTAAATATGGAAGAAAACAAAGTGCATTTAGGCATTTAATGCTTTTCTTCTACCAGAAAAGCAAAAATGCCATACAAGCGGTAAGATATGCGCTGTTTATGGCAAAGATGCTGAAAGAACTATGCGGAAGTGGTTTGCTAGGTTAAAAGCTAATTTCAACCTTGAAGATCAAGATACATCCGGGTAAGCTCTCTACCACAGATGAAGATCAGATTAAAACACTGATCGAGAATAAATAACCCACGCTATACGACATGTAAATTAGCAGAAATGTTAAATATGTCAAAATTCACAATCCACGAGCATTTTGTGAAACTTGGCTATATAAACTGTTTTGATGTATGGGTTTCCCACGATTTAACAGAGAAAAATCTGATGGATCCCATTTCCATTTGAGACTCGCTCTATAAATGCAATGAAGAGACACCATTTTTGAAGCAAATAGTGACGGGGGAGAAAAATGGATCATTTACAATAATGTTGAGCAAAAAAGATCTTGGGGAAAGCGGAATGAATCACCTTTAAGCACCCCAAAAGCCGGTCTTCATTCAAAGAAGGACATGCTCTGTGTCTGATGGGATTGGAAAGGGATCCTGTATTATGAGCTTTTATCAAACAACGAGACGATAAATTCAGAGAAGTATTGTTCCCAATTACGAATTGAAGACAGCAGTTGATAAACAAAATTTTTCAAATAACCATACGTGAAGTGCTGCGACTTTCCTTAAAGGTTAAAGAGTATGAAACCAAAATGAAAAAAAAGATTCGATTATATCAAGAATTTTTCGCTAATCTTAATTGATCAATATTTTTCATTGGTCAATATTTTTCGGTCAAATTAAAAAATATTTCTCCTTTTCTGACAAATTTATAATATTTTTTTGAGTTATAATAGCGAATCAGAAGGTCATCATGTTTCATCAGGACAATGCGTGGCCTCATGTGTTTTTGATAACTCGACAAAAGTTGTTGGAGCTCGGTTGGGATATTCTACCCCATCCACCATATTCACCAGACTTCGCGCCCTCTGATTTCCACCTATTTCGATCATTACAAAATACCCTTAATGGAAAAATTGGCTTCAACTTTTTCGAGATAAAAAATCATTTAGAAAAGTTTTTCGCTGAAAAACCTGAGAGATTCTGGACGGAATTTTCAAGTTGCCTGAAAGATGGAGAAAGGTTGTAGAACAGAATGGCACCTATATAATTTAATAAATGTATACTATTGGAAGTACAAATAAATTTCCGCCGTTTTTATCAAAAATTAAGCATTTATTGTGAAAGAACGGTACATAATGTTTTATTCAAAGTAATGGCCATCGCTAGCCACTACTTTTTCCCATCTTTCTGTTAGCATGTGGATACCGCGTCGGAAGAACGCTTCATCTTTTGAGTCTATCCAATCGATACAATTTTGGTATCTTCATATGATGTGAAGTGCTGCTCAGACAGGCCATGCGTCATCGATCGGAATAAATAGTAATCGGAAGGAGCAATGTCAGGAGAATAAGGCGGGTGAGGTAGAACTTTCCATTTGAATGTTTCTAAGTAGGTTTTGACCGGCGCCGCAACATGTGGTCGAGCATTATCATGCAGAAGAATTTTGTCATGCCTGGAGTAGTGGGCGCGTTTTTCCTCGGCTCAATCTTATCAATTGTGTTCAGTAGAGAGCCCCAGTAATGGTCTCGTTCGGTTTGAGCAACTCATAATATATCATCAAGCTGATCCCACCAAATACACAACAGTTTTTTTCCAATATTCGGCTTGGCTGTCGATGTTGAAGCATGGCCAGGTGGTGGAAATCCCCATGATTTCCTCTTCTTTGAATTATCGTAGTGGATCCATTTTTCATCACCAGTGACTATACGATGCAAAAAACCCTTTCGTTTATGCCTGGCAAACAGCATTTCACATGTGAAGAATCGGCGTTCAACGTTTCTCGACTTCAGTTCATATGGAACCCAATTTCCTTGCTTTTGAATCATTCCCAATGATTCCAAACGATATGAAATTGTTTGTTGAGTCACTCCTAATGTAAGTGCAAGTTCTTTTTGCGTTTGGCACGAATCTTCATCCAATAATGCTTCCAATTCCGCGTCTTCGTACACTTTCGGCCTTTCGCTATGTTCTTTATCTTCGACGTCAAATTCACCGTTCTTAAATTTTTTAAACCACTCATGACAACTTCTCTCACTTAAGGCAGCATCACCATATGCTTCTACAAGCAATCTATGAGCCTCAGCTGCAGATTTCTTCAAATTAAAGAAGTAAATCAAAAATTCCCGCAAATAACGCTTATTCGGCTCAAAATTCGACATTTTCGTACAAAAAAAAATATATGATGCTGATACAAAATCGCTAATATTTCAAGGTTATGGTGTTGCCGGATGTCCAATTTTACGATATGTCGTTTTACATCAATTTTAACTATAGTTTATTAGTGGCGCCATCTTTTGCAAACGGCGGAAACTTATTTGTACTCCCAATAAAATTTAAATCTTCTGCGTTTCAATTTTCCTTCAAAATCAGCACGAACTTTCCGGACAACCGAATAAATAGTTTTCAATCCAAGAGCAATAAATTCATGGTGCAACTAACAGATAGCGTTTATTAATTTAGCGGAAACGCTGCTATCTCATGTTAAGAAGCACCCATCTCATAATAGAGAGCTTTCTTCTTTATATACGTATAAATATATTCATTATATACGTATAAATATATATATAATTATATATA
>NW_017259568.1:436021-438594 GCF_001594045.1 Atta colombica | reverse complement strand
TATATATATATATAAATATATGTACGTGAGTTGTTTCATTGAAGAATTAAATTATGCTAATTAACTGCTAATTAACTCTCATCTATAATAGAATTTTCCCTTTGCATTGCAACCATCAGTAGGATTAATTAAATTTTACGAGATGATTAGCTGTTAATTAGAGGGACTGATTTGTTGCATGGATATTGATCCGGACAGCGAAGTGGCTGTAGTGTTCGAAACTATACTATCGCTTATTGGAATCTTAAATGGACCGCAAGTCTTCCCACGAAATAATTTTAATAGCATTTCTTTGATCTTCCTTCTACACACAAATACAATGAAGATGATGAAACCTTGCAAGGCATTTATGACGTCGGTGAGATGCCAGATGATCGCTGGCACAATATTGGTACCGATTACCCACGATAATATCTCCAAAATCCAAGTTATTCCCATCACTATGAACAGCTTCAAGTACATATTAAACCTGTGAGGAAATATATTTTTGTATTGTTTATAGTTTCAATTGTGACTATAAGATATATTAATAAAATGTAGAATATTTTTTGGGTATTAAACATGAAAAAAAATGCTTTTTTTATTATTAATTTTACACATTGTTAATAACAATAATATACAATAGTAAACAATCTTAGGCATCTTAAAAAAACAATAAGCTAAATTTCAATCACAGAATTTCAAAATTTCTCCTAAAAAATATTTAAGAAATGCAATATTAACGTTTTATATATATATATATATATATATATATATATACAGTGACTCGCATTAACATTCGGACATCATCCAAAATTCCATCAATGAAACTTCACCCATTCCTTTTCATAAAATACAACTCCAAATCATTAAACTTCCACCGCCGTGTATCATAATTGGTTTCAAATTTTTTAGTTTGAATTCTTCGTTTGCTTTTCGCCATATCATTTTCCGTTCGTCAGATCTAAAAATGTTAAATTTGCTCTCATCAGCGAATATTATATCATTCTACCATATTTGTTCTTTAGAAATAAATTCCTTGGTGAAAATTAATCATTTCTTCTGATTCGCTTCATTTATGAATGGTTTTTTACAAGTAACTCTACCGTTGTGACCATTTTCTTTTAATGACGAACTGTATCAGGATGTACCTTCTTGTTAGTCTCTTCGTATAATTCTGAGTCAATTTTGTAGCACCTAATCCAGGACTTACTTTTATTTTCCAATTAATTTTACATTTATCCCATAAGTCAAGTAATTTTGGACATCCTTTCTGAGGTATTGATTCAATACGATCTTCACGAACATCTTTTTACAATATCTGCTATTCGTACTCTTACTCAAATTTATTATTAAATGTACAACTTTGCTTCCGCCGTTTTCCTATAGATGGCTTTAGCGGTAAGTGTTGGTCGAAATAAATAGATCATAGACGTCATACAATAAACTTGGACATCTGTCAACATAACCCCATAGAAACATTAGTCGATTTGTGTCTGCATCATAAAGTTATTCTCGATTGAAAATGTCAGTTTACGAGCCAAATTCTCGTCATTTGCGGGAAGTTTTAATTTTTTGCTTCAATATGAAGAAAATCTGCGGCTGAAGCTCATCGAATGCTCTCAAATACTTATTTTTTATTAATTATTAAGTATAATTTTATTTATTATTAATACGGTGAGGCCGCTATTAGTGAAAGAACGTGTCGTGAGTGGTTTCAACGCTTCAAGAACGGTGATTTTGACGTCCAGGTCATGCTCTGTATTTGGTGGGACCAGCTCGGCGTAGTGTATTATGAACTGTTAAAACCGACTGAAACAATCACAGGCGATTGGTATCGAACGCAATTGATGCGTTTGAGCCGAGCATTGAAAGACAAACGGCCGCAATACAACGAGAGACACGATAAAGTGATTTTGCAGCATGACAATGCTCGACCCCATGTTGCGAAAGTGGTCAAGACATACTTGGAAACGTTGAAATGGGAAGTCCTACCCCACCCGCCGTATTCTCCAGACGTTGCTCCCTCTGACTATCACTTGTTTCGATCAATGGCACACAGCCTGGCTGACCAGCACTTCCGGTCTTATGAAGAAGTAAAAAATTGGATCGATTCGTGGATAGCCTCAAAAGATGACCAGTTTTTTCGACGCGGGATTACGCCCGAAAGATGGGAGAAAGTAGTGGCCAGCGATGGACAATACTTCGAATCATAAATGTATAACCAGTTTTTTACAATAAAGCTTCGAATTTCGGAAAAAAAACGGCGGAAGCAAAGTTGTACACCTAATAATTTATTTTCTCGATATAATTTGCCTTTTTCATAATGAAAAATATCAAGTTGGCGTTTATCAAATGAACTATTTTTGCTTTTACGTCCCTTTTCACTGTTAACTTGTGTGATCTTGGGGAAATTAGATTAACTCAAATAAATCACATATTTTATATGACTTATTTCACGGTAAACAAGTAAGGAATAAACTGACTTGATTTCCGAGAGTCAGTAAATATAAAGTATATTGAGTATCCGAATATTTTTGCGATTCTAAAATTAATTTATTTAATATTTTTTACATCTATATATATAATATATA
>NW_017259568.1:430666-435906 GCF_001594045.1 Atta colombica | reverse complement strand
CACACACACACACACACACACACACACACACACACACACACACAGGGTGTCTCTTAAGATGAGTCGGAACCACATTGAGGGCGGAGAATGGATCAAAGAGAACAAAAAATTCTTATACTATTTTGAGATACTCGCTGCAGTTTTCGAAAAGGAAACGTCTAAGTCAATATGCGGTTAAGCCGCGCCGCGCGAATTCGTAGAACGGCCTACACTCGAGCGGTGACAGTGGCAGTGCGCAGGGAGAGGGAAGTAGCACTTCACAAAGCGTATACTGATCGTGACAATACCTTTCCGCTTGCTTTATTACACGACGCCATTCTGTTATCTGAAAATTTTTTTCTATCTCTTACAGTTCCAACGATATTCGCTTCGAAAGAGAAACACCGAGAAACATTTTTCCAATGATATTCACTACAAAAAAGAAAAATCATTTTTTTCCAAGGAATATTTCACCCTTTCAAAGTGCGTATGGGCACGTATAAAAAAATACGTGTCGCTATTTTTGTCTGGAGAATAACATACTGCTCATTAAAATGGGTACAAATGATTCTCTTTCGAATGGCATAAATGAAATTAAAAAATCTTAAAGTTGCGCGCTGGCCATTTTTTATTTTTCACTTTTTATTTAACTGTTTGAGGCACAAACGAAATAATGATCGGTACAAACAAGTACAAACGAAGTACAAACGGTCTGCAGTATTAATTTTTATTTTTGATAAAGTTGAACACTAGGTTCACATCGGTCTCTCCCTGCGTGCCGCCGCCGCCGCCGCCGCTCGAGTGGGCTGTCCTACGAATTTGCGCGGCGCGGCTTGATCGCATATTGGCTTAGACATTTCTTTTTCTAATTCGAAAACTATAGCGAGTTTCTCAAAATAGTATAAGAATTTTTTGTTCCCTTTGATCCATTCTCCACCCCCAATGTGGCTCGGACTCATCTTATGAGACACCCTGTGTATAGGACTTCCGGTTAAGAAACGGTAGTATGAAAACATATAACTAACAAAGTGAATTGATCGAGAAACAACAAGAATCGAAAAGAAGGGAAAAATAATAAATGGAGTATAAAGAAAGAAGGTGGGAGAGTTCCTGGAAAAGAAAGCAAGTAAAGAAAGAAAAACCTGAAGAAATAAAAGAACTTAGAAGTTTCGGGAAAGCCTCTAGATTAGATAGAAAATAAAACAGACTGGAAAAGGAGGAAGAGGGAAGAGTCTATAGCAATAGTTGTTAGGTGGTCAATGTAGAAAGATCAATAGATAGTAAAAAATCTAAAAAAAAAAACATGCTGAGATACGTAATAAGAAAAGAAAAGCTCATGATAAAATTTATGAGGGAAATGGAGAAAAATATATCCAAATGGATGAAAAAGATGAACAAAAATATGATAGAACAAATCGAGCAAATGAGGAAAAAATGGAAAGAAGAAAAATTGAAGATGGAGAAAAGAAGAAAAAAATAAGGATAAAGAGGAATACAAAATACATAGAAAGGAGGAAGTTGGAACAATAAATAGAAAAGTTAGAATGGAAGAGAGAAAAGAAAGGTAAAGAGAGGAGAAGAAACAACATTGTTATAGAGAGGTATAAACAAATGGGATGCAAACAAGATGAACAGTAGGTCTTAGGATTCATTAAAGAAAATTTGAAGATGTGAAAGTAAAAAAGACGTTCAAGATGACAGGGATAATAAGTGCACCATAATAACTGAATTGAAAAGCTGGGAAGAAAAAAAGAGATTATGATTAAAAAAAGGGACTTAAGTGTAGAGATATTTATAGATAATGATCTAACAAAAATGAAAAGAGAAATGCAAAAACAATTGAATGATAGAGCAAAAGAGGAGAGAGAGAGAGAAGAGAAACAATATGAAAATAAACTACATAAGATATTTGTGAAAGATAAGTGGCTACAGTGGAATAAGACAGAGAAGAGAATAGAAGAAGACAAAGGAAGAAGAGAATGAGAAAAGAATAAGAGTAGCAGGAGTGTGATGGAAAGAGAGATAATCTGTTTTTGGAACATTGCGGAACTGTTTAATAAATGTGAGGAAACGTGGGAATATCTGGAGGATTTTGACATCGTTAGAAAAGATGTTGAGAAAAGATTAAAAAGAGATTGTCGAAGAACTGATAGTACTATGTACCAAGAAAGGAGCATAAAAAGGAAGATAATCACTACAGTGAGCAAAAGAGTAAGGAACATAGAAGTTATGGAAGCAGCAATGGAATGTAAAATGGAGTATAATGAAAATAAATGGAGAATAATTACAGTTAAGAGATAGAAAAAACAATGAAGTTATTGATGAAACATATTCCAGAAGAAAAGGAAGAATGATAATGGAAGGAGATTTAAACGCAAAAACAGGTTGTGAGGAGGAAGAAAATGAAAAGAGAAGTGAGAGTAGAGAATTCATAGATAACATAATAAACATATATTAATAAGTAAAATAGAAGAGAAAGGATAAACGATACTGAACAAAAGTTTCGGGGAAAAGAAAGGATGGAGATACATAGAGGATAGAAGATTATTTGTTATAGATTACGTGATAGGAAACGAGCAGGAGAAGAGATAAAAAGGGTAGAAAGCAACAAGACGGAATCAGATCACATACCATTAGAGGTGGAAATAGAGAGAAGTAGAGAATTGGATGGAAGAAAGGATAAAAAGCTACCAAGAGAGATGCGAAGAATAGAAGAGTATTCAAAAGGATATAGAGAGCATCTGGATGGAAAGAAAAGATTAAAAGTGCGATCAAAAAATATAAGAAGAAAATACTCCCAAATTAGGAAAAAGAGAATTATATATAATAATAAAGAATGAAAAGAATGGAAAGAGAATTAAGAAGAGAATTGAGAAAAGAAGAAGGATCTAAAGAAAGAAAGAGGAGGAATATGTGAAAAAAAGGAAGAGATATAAAGAATGATGCAAAGCACAGAAAAAGTATAAGAGGAAATAGAAAAAAAAGAATAAAAAATGATAAGAAATGAGGAAGATGCAAATATATTAATAAGTATAGGAAAAAGAAAGCAGAAGGGCCAAGCAAGAATATATACAGGTAAGCTGGAAGAATCACTTTATGGAGATACTAAGAAGTAAGCGAGAAAGAGTAGTTTTGGCGGCTAGAAAGCGATGAATGCAAAGAAGAAGTAATAGATAAAGATATTTCGAAAGAAGAGTTAATAAAAGTGTTGAGAAAATTAAAGAAGACAAAGGCGCCGAGAGAAGACGAGATAGAGAATGAGGAGATTCATGTCCAAAGAAATCGGAGAAAAATTCTGGAAGCTGATTAACAGAGTATGGAAAGGGAAAGGAATACTGGAATAAAGGTTTAATTTGTTCTATCTACTAAAAGAGAAGAAAAAAGCGAGAAAAAACAAAGGAATTATGTTAATGGACACAGTGTATAAGATCTACGCGACTGTTCTAAACAAAAGAAATGGACTATTCTAAACTTGAAATGGATAAAAAGTTGAAGGAAGGACAATTTGGATTCAGAAAGGGAAGAGGAATGGATATGGTCTATATAGTGAATTACGTAGTCAAGAAAATTGAGCAAGAAAGGAGGAAAAATGTTTGTCTTTTTTGTAAACCTAAAAGCTGCATTTGATAATGTGGAAACAGAAAGCAACTAATGAAATGATGAAAAAGATACAAATAGATAACAATCTCAGACTTCGAGTTATGAAAACGTATAAAGAAACAATAAAATAGTGAAAATAGGCAACAAGAAATCGGAAGAGTTCTGGACTCTGGAAAAAGGCCTCAGACAGAGATGTCCACTAAGCCCGACACTGTTCAATATATACATGTCAGACTTGGAGGAGAAAATGGAAAAAGGATAAACAGGAGGAGTACCTTGCTTAAAAATTTCCATTGAAAACTTTCCGATTGAAAAATTTCAATATGGATTTGAATCCGAAATGTGCAACAGCAATCTTCGATTGATTCCCTTCACAATTCTCCAATTAATCCATTGAAAATGTATGCTACGAAAACCGATAGTATCCTATTCAATTCGGCCGAAGCAATTCTCCGATTAAAACTCATTGAACGTGAATGTTATGAAAATCAATAATATTCTATTGAATTCGGCCACAGCAATTTTCTAATTAAAACCGATTGAACACCACTCATGTGAAATCTAATATAATCCTGTTGAACTTCATCACATAAACTTTCTGTTTAAAATTCATTGAATATGTATAATAAAATAATTAATTAGATCCCATTTAATATTCTAAAATTTGCAATTATCTTATTAAATCCAATTGATGGCTGACGCTTCCAGTAAAAGCCTATCAATTTTTATAGAAGACAGAAATCCTATTAAATTTTGTTGATTTTCAATCAGATGAATTTATGATTGAAGCGGTTCATTCCTATTGTATTCTATCTATTGGATTTAATTGGTTTCTATCGATACTATAATAATAGAGAAAGAGAAATGCTGGTCAATAATGTATACGGATGATGTGGTCCTGCTGATAAGTAGAGAATCTGAAATGAGAGATGCTGAAGATTTAGGAAATTTTTACAGAGAAAAAGAGTCACACTGAAACTGAGTTCAGAGAAGTCAAAATTAATGGTATTCGAGAAAGGTAGAAGTAAAACAAAAACGAGAGAATGGAAATGGGGGAAGAAGAAGTTAAAGAAATTAAATATCTAGAATGTACTCTGCAGAAAAATGGAGGGATAGAGAAATATATAAAAGAAAGGTTAAAGAAAACAACAATGGCAATAAAGAAAACGTAAAGCATCGGGAAAAGAATTTTCAAAGACAACTTCGACAGGAGAATGAAGAATGCTCCGGGAAAGATTCAATGCTCTGATGGAAAGGAAGCAGAAAAGAGAGAAAAAGCAAACAAAGAAGAGAATCCCTCCTGGATTATCACATCGTATAAAAAATCAGAAAGCAAAGGTATGGTCTAAGTACAGTTTCCGAAGCAATTCCAAGCAATGTTTTATATTTTTATGTTAATATTTATCTTATTTTCAGAGCAGTTTCAAGCAATGTTGCATAGATGGATCTTAAAGTATCAAAACACAAGTAGTTATAGGTATCTGATAGATGTATTTTGCTCATATTATTTGATATATTGCATATTCTTATATATTATATATTTTATATTTTATATTTATATAGATATGTATTCAAGATGGAGACATGTACAATGTATACATAAAGAATATGTAGCCAACAAAATGTAAACTGGAAGCCATCTTAAATCGTAAGGCAAGGAT
>NW_017259568.1:422944-430262 GCF_001594045.1 Atta colombica | reverse complement strand
ACATTAAACTCTGAGAGCAATTGTCTTATTATAAATAGAAACTATAAGGCAAATATAATTGATATATGTGAGGCTATTTGTAAGTGGATATACATGTCTGCTTCTTTAAAACAAATTATATGTATATGTAATGCAGATAGGTATATATAGAATCAGAAAATTCAGAAGCGTTAATATCGTATACTTACATATATAATGATTATTATCTTAATAATTTATGAAATAATTATATTGCCTATGTAAGAAGTATTGGGTGATCTGCATATCATGCAGATAATTCTTGTAGTTTCATTTTCAATTCATTTTTAATAAAATAATTATTTTTAAATTTATTATTCTAATATGGCTATTGGTCTTTTTAATTATGTCTTATTTATTATGTTAAATATTATTTTTTTTTTTATATTAAAAGAAATTTTGAAATTTCTGTGATTAAAATTTAGTTTATTGGTTAAAATTAAAATTAAAATTAAATTATTTTAAAATTATTTTCAACTTTTTACTATTATTATTAAGTATGTGTAAAAATAATAATAATAAATTTTTCCTTTAGTATCAATTAACTGTACATCATGCAGTTTTTGTAAATGCGAGTATATTGAATAACATTAATTCTTTTAGGGCCACTTCGATTAACTCCAATTAACTTTAATCAACGATTAGTTTATTGATCAAACATATCCATCGTTAAATCAAATAACAAATACGATTGATCAATTCCAATCGCCGATTCAAATTAATCGGAGTTGATCAAAATCGCCTTTAATTATATATACCTCTGTTTATTTTCATCATGGCGCTTGCTCTCCGAATGTCTCAACTCACTAGCTGTATGCATTTTCTGATGCAGAATCGTTAGTGTTGTGCAGATGAAAAAAAAAACGTTACTAATGATAGTAATACTCATGGGTACGTAAAAATATAATGTTTTTGCTTCATTCTCTGAAACAAAAACAAATTCTTTGTATTACACTGCACTAATATTAGGTGTACAACTTTGCTTCCGCCGTTTTCCTATAGATGGCTTTAGCGGTAAGTGGTGGTCGAAATAAATAGATCATAGACGTCATACAATAAACTTGGGCATCTGTCAACATAACCCCATAGAAACATTAATCATTATCAGTCGATTTGTGTCTGCATCATAAAGTTATTCTCGATTGAAAATGTCAGTTTACGAGCCAAATTCTCGTCGTTTGGGGGAGGTTTTAATTTTTTGCTTCAATATGAAGAAATCTGCGGCTGAGACTCATCGAATGCTCTCAAATACTTATGGTGAGGCCGCTATTAGTGAAAGAACGTGTCGTGAGTGGTTTCAACGTTTCAAGAACGGTGATTTTGACGTCCAAGATCATGCTCTGTATTTGGTGGGACCAGCTCGGCGTAGTGTATTATGAACTGTTAAAATCAACTGAAACAATCACAGGCAATCGGTATCGAACGCAATTGATGCGTTTGAACCGAGCATTGAAAAACAAACGGCTACAATACAACGAGAGACACGATAAAATGATTTTGCAGCATGACAATGCTCAACCCCACGTTGCGAAAGTAGTCAAGACATACTTGGAAACGTTGAAATGAGAAGTCCTATCACACCCGCCGTATTCTCCAGACGTTGCTCCCTCTGACTATTACTTGTTTCGATCAATGGCACATGACCTGACTGACCAGCACTTCCGGTCTTATGAAGAAGTAAAAAATTGGATCGATTCGTGGATAGCCTCAAAAGATGACCAGTTTTTTCGACGCGGGATTCGTACGCTACCCGAAAGGTGGGAGAAAGTAGTGGCGATGGACAATACTTTGAATCATAAATGTATAACCAGTTTTTTACAATAAAGCCTCGAATTTCGGAAAAAAAACGACGGAAACAAAGTTGTACATCTAATACATGTGGATGATATGTCCATTATTTAAATTAAATATTATTGAAAGGAAAATATCAATTTTCGAGGATTCCCTGCCAAAAACAGTCGATTAAAACCGATTAAAACAAAAGTAATCTGTATCGATTGGGATTCTTGCATCGAAAATAGGATTTTGAAACGATTGAAAATAAATTGGATCTAATGCGCTTTATACTTATTATTATAATAATTGGATCATATGAATCTGTTTTAATCATAAATTTCCTTTTCCACGAAATCGTATTTAATGCAATCTGAATCCAATTTTGTTATAATCAACAAAAGTAATTCAATCGGAATTTCTCCGATTTTGCAGATGATATTAGAATCCGTTTTGGAATGAAACAATAATCCGATTTTCTCGTAACCGGCAAAAGTAATCCTATTTAATCAAAATTTCTCTGATTTTGCGGACGATAATGAAATCGATTTTGATGTAACGAGAATCTGATTTTGTCATGATCAGCAAAAAATATCCGATTCGGAATTCTCTCAATTAATGGTTGAAAATTAAATCAGATTTAATGCAACATAAATCCGATTTTGTCATAATTGACAAAAATAGTTCAATTCAATCAGAATTTCTCCGATTTTTCGGTAAAAATTGTCAATATGTTTTTACTTGTACGTATTTTTACTTGTAAAATTTTATTTTTATCATTACAAGTAATAGAAATAAAAATTAAATTCTTATGTCTCCATTAAACAAAAAAATGCTATTAGTCTAAAAAAATTCGATCAAAAGGATCATTTTTAACTTTAATGATTTCAAAATTATTTATATATCTCATGTCTTACAAAGTACGCGATAAAAATATTTAATATTTAATATTTAATATTTAATTACGACATAACATATATTATTTGGTGGAAATGAGTCGAATACTTTTACCGCGGATACGAAAAAAATTAATCCTCGTTGCATTAAAACAGATTTTAATATCGCTCGCAAAATTGGAGAAATTTTGATTGAATCTGCTTTTGTTGGTGAGTGCAAATTTGATTACCTAGTTGTGTATTAAAGCTCCTTAGATCCGAGTTTATTTTCATCCCCGAAATCGGAGAACTTCGAATTCAACCGGATTAATGTCGTCTTTTTTAGGAAATAGAATTAAAACCAATTGAATCAATGTTCCTGTAATTGAAATGAATTGAGCCGTTACAAAAAAAATATAATAAATACGATTCGAGCAGATTATTTTGGATTACATATTCATTCGATTAATCGGATCTGTTTGGATTGATAACAATATGAATTAAAACGTGATGAATTCGGATACGATTCTTCTGGAATTGAAACCGATTATTTTTTAATCTGAGTGTGGATTGAACCGATTAAAACTGATTACAACCAATTAAAATGGATTACATTTTATTCGATTTTAATCGGCCGTTTTCGGCAAAGTTTCGTGGGGATCGTTTAATTTCTATGTTTTCTCCTTCGTAGAAACCAAAAATAATCATTATAATAACGCTAAACTTAAGAAAACATCGGTACATTAAAATAAAATGAATGAAATCATTATTCGCATCGTTATAAAATCACTATCAGTTATGCCTCAATGATTTAGAAATTATTTCCAAAGTGGATAAAATGCGAATATTGTATCACGTTAATTAGATTATATTTTTCATATATTAGAACATTTGTTACAAAAAAATTAATTAGTGCTTTCCAACTAATCTTTTTACGAATCATTTTGTATTTTTTTGATTTGATTCACATCGACTGTGCTTGATATAACTGGCAATAAAAAAGTTTTCTTATTTAACTCTAATAGGCCATGATCATTTTTGGTTACCTCCCGGCCTCACCAGAGTATGTGATGTGTCCTGTCACATTATATCTCTGGACTCAATATTTTTTAGCTCATGAAATTTCTACCTCAAAGTCAGATGAAGACAGATAAATATGAATCAAATAAATAATATTTCATTTTCAATTAATTACAATGCTTCAAAAAAATTTTATTGACAAAATTCGCAAAAAATAATTACTTTGGATAAAAAATTCTCAAATTTTTTAATTTAAGTTGTTCCAGTAGGATTTTTTTGGTTAAACCTTTGAACTAACAAAAAAAAATAGTACGATATGAATTGCTCAAAAAAAAGTATAATTATTTGAACTATCGAAAATCAACATTTTTGAAAAATACATATTATAAAACAATTATGCGATTTATGGGTTTTTCTCCAGATCTATTCTTGAAATGCCAACGTTTCGTCAACTTTGCAGTCCACTTCATCAGGGCGAGCAATAATCTGAGCTGTTCCTCGGGACCATTCCTTTTATATTATATTGCTTGTTGGAGTTGTGGGGAACAAAAAAAAATTGTGAGTGGAGAAGATGAGAGGTGGGGGAAATTGGTCGATCTTCAACTAGGAGAATGGTCTTCCATATTTTATTTATTAACCTTTATCTCTATTTAGATTGTTTAGGGTGTTTTTGTATCTTTATAGCTTCTCTTATACTTTCTTGAAAAGTATGATGTAATGTTGGCTATTGTGATCGTTTTTGTCAAACAGTATTTGAGGTCCTGTATCGATGTTATATTCTGATAATTGCGTGGCGTGTTTTAGCCTGACATCACGTTGGTGTTCTTTTATTCGTAGGTTCCATTCCCCCAATGTATATTTGCCCGCAGAAATAAGATATTTTTGTATATTCCTGCGGAACTGAGTAGAGGTTTTTGATCTTTAGGATTTCTTAAGATTTGTCCTATCTTTTTTGGATGGTGTGAAGATAGTTCAAATATTGTATTTGTTTAATATCCTGCCATTCGAATCTGTTGTTTCTTTGACATATGAGAGAATGGATAGGATCCTTTCATCTGGTTGTATATCAGAGATCGTTGTTTTGTTTGCATGTTTATTGATTATTTTAATTATGTCTTTTTTGTCGTATTCGTTTTTCTGTAAGGTTAGTTTTAGATGATCGAATTCTGTCTGTAGATGTTCTTTATCAGAGATGATGAAAGTCTTTATGTATTATACAAGTGAGTTGATTGTTGACTATTTTTGTGCTAGGTAGTGCAACTCGGCATGTGAGTATCTATCTGTGTGTGTTAGGTTTCTGTACACTTGATGATCTAAGGTACTGTCAGCTTTCTTAGAGACAAGAACATCTAGGAAGGGGAGTTTTCCTTTATATCTATAATGAAGTGAGTATTTGGATGTTGATTATTGAGAAAAATAAAGAATTTACGGAATTCGGCTTTACCATGTCTCCATATCACAAATGTATCGTATACATAACGGAATCAAATTTCTGGTTTTTTGGATGGCCTCTTTCTTAAAATGCTATATGAAGATTAGCAAAGGTTAGCGATTGCAGGTGAAATAGAAGAGCTCATCGCCGCTCCTGAAGTTTGTTCATCAAATTGATTGTTATAGAAGAAGTAAGTAGTTGTTAAGCAGTACTCTATTAGCAGGATGAGATCGGAGAGGACTTCATGTGAATTTATTATATTTAATGTGTCTTTTATTGGAATTTAAAGTGTGAAAAGGAATTCTACATTGAAACTTACAAGCAAATCTGTGAAATGTAGTCAGATTTTTTGTATGAAGTTGAATTGGTTAATGTGTGTCCGGATTTTTCTGAGTGAGAGGTTGTAATGTTTATGCTAGGAAGCGAGATAACCTTGGTGAAAATTTTTCTTAGAATTTTTCATATGATTTTTTAGAATTTCTATGAAATTTTTCAGAATTTCTCTATAATTTTATAACTTTCTCATTTTTTATACGAATTGGAATATTTTTCAGAAAATCTACATCTTTTCTCAGAATTTTTCATGTATGTTAATTATGAAATATCGTAAGATTTTTAAGATTTTTTTTGTAAATTTTTTGTAATTTCTAATGAAATGTTACAAAATCTAAAAAATTTAAAAATATTTTTTAAAAATTATGAGATGAGAAATTTCAGAATATTTCAGAATTCACTTGTGAAGAGAAGTTCTGAGAGAAGATGAAAACTTTCCGAACATTTCTGAGTATTTCTGAAAAATGGTCCAATTCGTAAAAATTATGAAAAAAATTTTTACCAGAGAAGTTGTATATCAAGGAGTGTATGGTGCTGTGACAATCGATTTGAGGAAGATGTTTGTGTACTTTTGGTAGTCGTATAGTCTTGGTGAGAGAAGATTTATAGGTTTGATAGTGATTTGGTTTTACTAGGAATTTTGCTTTTCTCCACTAGAATGTTCTGTGGAGAATTAATTGGATCTTTATCAAGTTTTTTGTCTACTTTGTCCGAGAAAAGATTCTTCTTTTTCTTATAGTCTGATATATTCATGACTACTGTCGTGTTGTCTTTGTCGGCTAAAAGTACAATGAAATTTGTGTCCCTGTTTAAGTTTTGGAGGGCCAATCGCTCTTATCTAGTGATATTTGATTGAGAAGGTTTGGAAAGAATATTAGTTATCTGTCTGCGAATGTTATCTGCTTGTTCTGATGAGAGTAGATGGTTGATTCTATTTGGCTGATAATCTCTTCCTTTGGAAGTCACTGCGAAGTTTAGGTCTTTGTCCAAATGCAATATAATGCATGTGCCAAATGCAGATATAATGTCTTGAGACAAGTCTTTATTGAATAGGTCCTTGATATTAAATAGAGAAGATTGTGAGAGACATTTTTATGAGAGACAAGATTTATGTATTTCTGTTTCTATCTTTCAGAGAATTGTGTGAGAGTCTTCATGGCTTGTTCGTAAGTATATGATCTAGAGTTTGTCATGCCGCAACGTGGCGGATAGGAACAGGTTGAGTTTAAAAGTTTTATGGGAGATCTGTGGATAAAACGGTCATACTGATATTATGTGAAGTTACACAAACATAAACGAAGCTGCATAAATTCTCAAAATTTTTTACGAATTTGCAAAGTTCTACGGTACCAATTAAAAATTGCGCACAAATGAGATTCATAGTTATCGAAAGAGTGAATCTTTACCTTTAATTTGCTTTTTTATAGACCTTTATACGATTTTTTTTCACCGAGTAATTCAACATTGAAGTAAAAACGATCTTTTTTGTTGAATAATTTAAAAAAAAAATCGATAGCTGTGAATCCCATTTGTGCACAATTTTTAATTGGCGCCGTGCAACTTCGCAAATTTCATAAAAAATTTTGAGATTTTATGCATCTTCGTTTATGTTTGTGTAATTCCATAAAATATCAGTAAGACTTTCTAAAGTACTAATCTGAAGAGATTTCAAACTTTAAAATGCTTTAAAGCAATTTCAATTTTTTTTAAATTGAACAAAAATTGTAATATTATGTATGAGCTTGGACGGATACGAGAGTATAAAAATATAAATACTCAAGTATGTATGTAAATATATATAATATATGCAGGATGTTTGATAAGTAATAAATAAATATAAATAAAATAAGATAAAACTTTCGCACTG
>NW_017259568.1:416822-422844 GCF_001594045.1 Atta colombica | reverse complement strand
TAATATATATTAATTATATTATATTAATGGAATGTCGTAAGATTTCTAAGATTTTTTGTAAGTATAATTTCTGATGAAATATTATAAAATCTATAAAATTTCTAAATATTCTTTAAACATTATGGGATGAAAAATCTCAAAATATTTATCAGAATTCACATGTATGAAAAATTCTGAAAGAAGATGTGAACTTTCCGACTATTTCTGAGTATTTCTGAAAAATGTTCTAATTTGTATAAAAATTTTAAGAAAAATGTTCACCAGCGAGGAATAAAGCGGACTAAATTGAGTCGAAAAATCCTCTACCATTTTGCAATTTTCGCAATAATTAACGTTTAGAAGATTGAAGGCCTCTTTAAACATCTTCGATAGCCGCTACCTTTTTCGCCACTCAATCCTATGATATTGAGCCAAAAAAGCCCTTCTACCCCTTAAGATAAAAAAGTCGATTAAAAACATGCCGATCGTCAGAAGATTAAACAAGATATGAATTACTAAAAATCATCATTATATAAAAATACTGATTTTATTCCAAAATATTGGACATTATATAAATAATTTTTTATTAAGTAGAAGTTAATTATAGAAATTAATATTAATATTATTTTTAATATTATATTTTCTCATATTGGAAAAATACTTGCCAATAAGAAAATGCAGTATTAAAAAATTGATAAAAAATTCTCAGGAAAAAGTTCTCAGAATTTTATAAGAAAAAAATAAATAATTTTTGTCACTTGCTGTTTTTCTGTAAAGTTGATTTGTAGTGTATTGTGAGTATTTAAGTAAACAATTATTGAAAACTAATATTCGACGATAATTTTTAGTAATTAATATCTTGTTAACTATTAAAAATTGTATTGCGAGATTTTTTTACTTATCAAACAGCCTATATTTATGTGCGTGCGTGTGCGTGCGTGTGCGTGCGTGCGCGCGCGCGCGTGTGTGTGTGTGTGTGTGTGTGTGTGTGTGTGTGTGTGTGTGTGTGTAAATATGTAAATAGAGGATGTGAACTTTATCACTTTCGGTCCCAAATTCGAATAAAAAAAAAGAGAGTATCTCATCATTTATCATTGTTTTTTAAATAAGAGAATTTTTTCGTTATCAATTATCAATATATTACAATCGATATAAATCGAATTTAAAAATACGAAATGATTCGTAAAGACAATTAATTGGAAAGCATGTTGATAGAACGTACAGTTAAAGAATATAAGAGAAGATAGGGAGATAAGTACAGGTAAAGAAATGCTAGGTAGAGATAAAAGGAAATAAGAAATGGAATGTAGACATTAATAGACTGTAATAGGGCTGTGATATAGAGAGTATAGATAAAAGAGAATGTATATATAGTAATAGTTTAGATTTTTAGTTGTAAGATAAAGACGGGAGAGGAGTGTAAGTATGAATGAATTAAATATTTTTGTAAACCAAGTCCCCTTCTTGATATATGCTGAAGTGTAAATAAATTCTAGTTGGAAAGCAATAATTGATGTATTATCGTAGTTTCAAGTTTTCAGATTTTTCATGAGATTATTAATTTTTTTATACAAATGTCCTAATAAAAAATATAATCTAATTAATGTTTCGTGGTGCATTATTACTTTAATCCAATTTGGAATCAATTTTTATATCAATAAGGCATAACTGATAGTGATTTTATAATGATAAGGGCTTTATTCATTTTATTTCATTGTACCAATTTTTCTTTAAATCTGACGTTATTATATGATTGTTTTTGATATCTACGAAAAAAAATACATAAGAAAACATAGAAATAAAATGATCCCCAGTGTCCATGATCGTAAAAACTCTTGAAAATTGGTACTCTTTAATCAAAATTTCAATTAAATATTAATTTTCTACTAGCATTCATATTTGCCGATATCACTTACCACCGAACCAAAATCTTTTTTTGCAAATTTCTGGTCGAATCAAATTTTCTGGTGGATTGGGAATATTATCCATGATGACGCAGATAACATTGAGAATGATGGTAACTCCCCATGCATAGCTCGAATATATTATAAGCTTCTTTTTTTCATAATGGTTACCTCCTCTTCGATGTGAACGGAGTTCTCTATAAAATGCGATTTATGTTTAGTCAATAACAATTAAATTATTATCCAATGTATAATACATACATTTGAAAATAAAAATATCTCAACTCTCTCTTTAAAATTAAAGAGATATTATGTGAAATAATAATCATAAAAACTTATACACAACACGCGCACTCTTATATCCCTATAAGCGCATAATATTATTATTTAATATTAAGTAATATTCTCTTATTTACAATATTAAATGTAACATTTTAAAAATATTTTACTAAAATTATATAATATTAAACAATTTAAAGACTAGAATGTAAGGGGAAGTAGGAATCAGCGCGGTACTCGGTGCGCAAGTATAACAGTGGAAATATTTATAAGTCCATTTTTAATATAAAGTATAAAAAATTAGTATAAAATTCGTACGCGTTTCGACTTACTTCAAATCATTCTCAACGAAATTAATATAATTCAATTCGGTACAAATAACATCAACCATGGTGCAAACTATCCAACATCACAAAGAGATTCTTTAGCTTCAGTTCAGTTTACTGACCAGAAAGAAACAAGTAATTCTTATAAAGTAAAGCTATAGTAAAAATGAGAATGTCACAAATATAAATGTGAAATTATTTTTGAAAAGAAATAACAAGGAGAAAGCAGATTGATACTCAACAACGAATTGATGTAAATGTGTGTACAAACACAGTAGTCAACCAATTGAATATAATACATTTAATAATTAGATGAAGTAACAAGAGTGATCCAAATAAATTTTTTCGTAAAAAAAGAATGAAATATAAGTTGTTCACTCTTCGATTACACAGAAATAAATAACATGTGTCGCCACCGATACAAACCGACCCGAAACAATCGAAAGTATACTTGTATACATTAATTTTTAAATAATATTCAGAATTGACGTATAGGCATGGTCTAAAAATTCAGTATCTCTTTAGAAATTTAAACTCTTTTTTGTGTTATGAGGTTTTGATATAAAGGTAAAAATATGACTACCTACAGTACGAAATATTGTAACAATATTTTAATGTGAATAATATTACAAAAATTGCAGTAATAATGCTGTAATATTAAAATTTTTTTATTTTATTCGATATATTATAACAGTATTAAAAAATTTAAATATTCTATAGAAAATATTGCAATTTACTGTTGCAATGTTACAATTCAATAGATTATATTTAGAGAAATATTATTTATATGTTGCTTCAAAATTATGCAATATTTCAATAATTATTCCACTTTTATTACCTAATTACATATTATTGCTTAACATTCCAAATACGATAATTCCAAAATACGATAAAGTTATAATCGAAAAATATTCGGGGACTCAGAAAGCATCCAAAAAGATTTGGGAATCTCCAGGAGACTCGCCTACTCGACTTACCATATAAGAAAGAGTATTTGTGTATTCCTTCTTATAGAACTTCTGGACATTTTCTCCTTATAAAAAGCGTATCCCTTTCGTAATAGAGCTGCATACCTATTTAATGAATTATAATTTTGTAACATATTGCAATATTTTCTACAAAATTAAAATTACAATATTTTGCAGCAATATTTCCAACAAAATATTATAATTTTAATAGTGCAGCAATATCAATTGCAATTTTTGTAATATTGTTCCTTATTGAAATATTGCTGAAATATACAGCATATTGAAATATGCTGTAATATTTCATGTTGAAAGTAAGTATGCGATCCAGCCACAAGAGGAATTCGCTCATCCAGAAGAAGAAAACGTAGTCCTATAAGAAGAAATACGCAAATCGAGTTGATGTGTCTCCTAGAAATTCCTTTTTTTGGGAGTTTTCTAGACTTCCGAATGTATTTTTATCATGACTTCACGTACATTACGTACTTTAGAGTATAATATTAAGCAATAATATTTTAGCAATTAATAAAACTGGATTAATTATTGTAATATACCATAATATTGCAGCAATAAGGCAGAAATATCGCAGAAATATTACTGCGATAAATTTTTTGCGGACATTTATTATTATAGCAATATTTATACTAGTAATATTACTGCAATATTACTACAGTACATAGAAATACTATCGCAATATTGCAAAATATTAGCATAATATGTAGAAATATTGCCTAATATTACAATATTTGCAATATTTTTATTGCAAAAATATTATTGCAATGAATTTATCGCGGACATTTAATATTGCAGCAATATTTATACAATATTACTGACATATTATCATGCAATTATATTACAGCAAATTTGTAATATTACTGCAAGATTATTACAATATTACATGCTGTATAGGAAGATTCATGTAAGATTCTTGATTTATAAGTATCATATACCTATAAGTATCATATACGATATATTCTTACATGATCTTGTATGCTCCTTTCTGAAATTCGTATGTGAAAATTTTCTTGGAAGATTTTACAAGAATTCTTCTTGTAAGAATTTGAAGCACGGTACATATTCTTAACTAACGAAATGGAAATAAAAAACTCTACGCATCCTATTTCATTTTTTTGCAATATTCAAATAATTTTTTAAATCCAGAAAATTATGAGAATTAATTATAAAGTTTAAAAAATCTTGTCACGCAGTGACAACAAATGTTTTAACGAACTATAATTCCTAATGGCTCCCGCACATTGAACGCGAAAATACTTGCCGCATGGCAAATGTGATGAAGTAATTAATAAGCTAATAATTCCAAGATTTTATAAATCTTGCAGCATTGTTACAAAGACGTTAAAAAACTAAAAAATTAAAAATTTTGCGTAATGAATTGCTGTTACATGTAGAAACGTACGTCAATTATACGTTATATGATTAATTATTTCCATTAATATTATGGCTTTTGCACACTTCGATTGCGCGCGGCAAATGTTTCCACGTTCATTGTGCAGGAGCTATTAGGAATAATAAGATCTGTTTTTTATTGCTGCTCTGAATCAATGCAATAACTCATATAGCATCAATTATTGCGGAATATTTTTAGAAATGTTTCAATCTTTCATATCTCGTGTGCAACAATTCTGAAAGGAATGTCATATAAAATGTTTTAACAGAAATATTTGTAAAATTTATGCAATAAATTGAAAAATATATTTAAACAGAACAAAAAAATCATCATTTAAAATGGTTCCAAAATGTTTATTAAAAGTTATTTTTTTATTAATCACAATTCAGTTTAACGTCATTGTTGTGTATTTGTGACGCTGGTGTCACCTTGTATGCTCGCTCGCCAAGCGTGTAATAATAATGACTCTCTTTGTGGTAACAATTTGAAATTTATTGTTAAGTCGAATTAAGATTTGTTCAAAGCGGACAGTAAGCAATGCTCGTAATTCGATAATTGTTCGATAAGATGCGTGTCCAGATAATTCGCACTTGGTGTGACGTCGAGTAATTTCTTACAGCCGTTCGAAAGAAAGTATATTGCGAGCGGTAACGAGACCGGCAAATCTCGCTGGAAACGTAGGCAATTCTCGCGCACTGATGCCCTCGCGGTACGCGTATACCGAGAAGAACATTAGGTGACAAAAATGCAGTGGTAATACGCGATAAAACGTCGATGTGATTCGGGAAGAAATGTTACTTTAGATTCGGGAAGAAACGTTGAATGAAAGATTCGGGAAAAAAACGTTATGAATGAATAGATAATTCGTATTGATCGGGATCGAGAAGCGAACTGACTTCTCGTACGCGAAATGTGTCAACTTTTCGCGATCGTCAACTTTTCGAGTAAGGGGGGTCGAGATGGCGTGATTAGTATAGGAACGAGATACACGCATGTTTTGAACGAAATGTTGGTCGCAGACATGTTTGAACAGGAATGACTCGGTATCTATGAGCCGTTTACTTGCCATCCCCGAGAATACATTAAAATCAACTGATGATTTCGAAATAGTCATTTTAATGTTATTGTGACTTTGTTCTATTTTAATTGCGAAAAACTTTT
>NW_017259568.1:411113-416722 GCF_001594045.1 Atta colombica | reverse complement strand
ATATATATATATGTGTGTGTGTGTGTGTGTGTGTGTGTACTTTTATGAATATAATGTGATTAATTAATCAAAATAGTTGGCGACATAATCATTAACTTCTGAGAAATATTTTAAATTTGTTTCAATAAGTTTTGAAATCTGTAAACACAAAATTCTTAATAAATTTTAAGTATTTCAGAAATAATATACAGAGTGTCCAAAAAGTTCCAGGATGATCAAATAACTTCTCAGAAAACGTTATCGAGAAAAACGTTAAAAACAAAAATTGTAGGGGTCAACAAGATCTATTTACTGATCTTATCAGTTTGATCTTGAGTACCGTCGCCAAGGTCATGTCAAGGTCATATTGATTTATTTTAATAGAACATCTTATTTTTGATAGCAGAATATAATAGCTGGTGTCAAAAGCTTTTCAAAACATTATAATAAAGTTATTTTTCATTAAATACTTTTCGAATTATAATACAGGGTCTACAATAGAAGTCGTAGCGATCGTAGATTCCTAAGTCGTAGAAAATTGACTAATCATAGGCGATTATTCTTTTCATATTCGACTGTGATTGGTTAATGTGTGAATTGGTCATTGTGTTAATTTTCTACGATTTAAGACTCTACGATTGCTACAACTTATTGTAAAACTCGCATAAGATTTGAAAGTTACAGTACTATCGGCATTAGCATTACACACAAGGTATCTGACGGCTAAAACCTCTTAAATATTATTCAAGATCATGTTCTGGATAATATTTGTCAAGGCCATTGGAAATTATTCTTCTTATTTTCATTCTTGCACTGAAAATTTATTTTTATAAATCATAAATCCATTGGCCTTGATCTTAATATATGTTATCCAGGATATGATCCTGAACAATAGATTCTGATCAAAAGATTTTAGTCATCAGTCAGATGTCTTGTGTAATGTTAATGTAATTTTCAAGCCTGAACTCGAAAAATACTTAATGAAAAATAACTTTATCAGTGAAAAGCTCTTGACATCAGCTATGATTCTGGCATCAAAAATAGAATATTCCATTTTTTAAAATCTATGTAACCTTGACGACATCACCCAATTGATAAGATCTTTTTGAACCTGTAGATCTGATTTTTATGAAAATGATAATCATGTCCACTAAGGAGGCCTGACTCGAAGCTTTTGCAGCGTTTCGTCCCACACTAGATTCATCAATAAGACGATGTAGTGTGAGCCCTGTCTTAGACGCCTGAAATGAATTTTAGATTGACGTTTTATTTAAAGGAAATTCGCGCGGCTGCGCAAATCGGACTGAGTCTCGTTGGACCTCTGGTTTGTGGCGAGTCGCCACAAACTTTACAACTTTTACCTTTAATGTTTTTTTCGATAACTTTTCTGAAGAGTTATTTGGTCATCCTGGAATCTTTTCATTCTGTGCTTAATTGATATTTAAATAATATTTAAATTATATCATAATAAATTTAAATATTATTTAAATTAAGTATATATGTATATTTAAATATCATTTTTACTAGAAAATAGCTGATAGCTTTTTGGTAATATTTCAAAAAGATTGAAGATTCTTTTCGTAATATTTCTTCAATCTTTCACTAAGGTTTTATGCAAGAATCGCAGACATTTTACTATACCAGAGCTGTCTCAAAAATGTTACAGATATATTTCGCAATTTTTATGAAATATTTCACATTTCAGTTGAAATATTTCTAAGATATATCTGAAAACTTTCGATGCTATATGGGAAATTGAAGTGAAACAAACATATTTTTATTTCATTTCAACTTATTACATTGTGTGTTCAGTGCAACAATGAAAGTGCAACAATAAAAACAGATCTATAGTATTCGTTGAAATATTTGTTGCCGCACGAAAGATTTTTCGAACTTTATAATCAATTCTCATAATTTTTTTGAATATATGAATTTAAAAAATTCTTTGAACGATAAAGAAAGTGAAATAGAATGCGTGGAGTTTCTCATTACTTCCACTTCATTAATTGAGAATATGTGCATAATATAGGCGTAAAGTGCATAAAGTGTAAATACATATTTGCGAAAAAGTGTAAAATATATGTAAAATTTACATATGTAAAATTTATCTACATATGTAAAATTTAAAAAAAAAAAATATATATATATATACCTGCGTACAAAAATATATAGGGGAAGAGGACATAAAGAACCTTTTTTTTTAAATATGAAAAAAAATATAATCTGGTATTAAGTAAATATAATCGCTTTCTTACTTAAGTGTACTCATTTATTGTATATAAGATCTATTTAACAGAAAAATAATATTTAGTCATTAACAGAGATTTAATCACCATTTTTCATCACAAGAAATTCAGCTTTTTCAAAACAATGTAATTTTGAAAAAGCCATTACTCATTTTGAAAGAGCCAAATATTAAATTATATAAGTTTTAATGCAAATAAAATCAAAATATTATCCTTTAACAAATATTACTTTTAGAAAATTAATAAATGTGTGGAAAATATAATATTTCTAATTAAAAACATTTATTGCAAATAGAATGAAAATTTTCCTTATTGCCACATTAAGTATGAGTCCAGTCAGAATACAATTTGCACCAATACCTGTCTTCATTACTTCAGAATAATCTATTAAACATGATAGATGATTGAAAAGAGTGAAATATGAAAATTATGTCGATAAAATGCTTCAATATAATTTAATCTATCAGCAACCTAGAATGCTGTTTTATAAAAGAACAGAAATACACGAAAATCTATTCACTTACAATAAATATGTACAGAAATGCTTCTCAAAGAAGAAGACTGCATCTGAAGACAATCTTGTATAGAAGATCTTCTGACAGAATCATATATTGACGCTCACGCGACAATGTATTGATTGAGCGAATGAAAATGAACTGATTATCAGTACGATATATTTCAAAAAAGTACTGACATACTAAAATTACTTGAATTGTACTAAAAAAAGTAGAAAGTCAATTGTACTGAAAAAAACATCCCTGGATACGCGAAAATGAAAGAACCAGGCAAAGCAATAATAGAACTGACTTTTTCATAGCTTTCAATACCGGCTCTTTCATAACATTATACGAAAACTAATCACAGATTATCTGATAAACCAAAATAAATAAAGAATTTGTAATTACGTTTTTAATTACGTTAATGTATGTAGTATTCAATAAAAAAAATAACTTTTTCTAAAAGCTAATCACAAATAAATGAAAAAGACTTGGAAATTTAACTGAAGAAACATACTTTTTATACTTGTAATTTTGCATCTCTTATTTCGGCAATGTTTTGACGATGACTATCAAAAGTTTATTATTGGATAACGTAGATTTAGTACTGTTATCAAATGAAAATCTTTTAAAATTTTTGACGATATTCAATTAATTGAAATACGAAATGGCTCTTTCAAAACATATCTCTTTCATGCCCATCTCTCACTATATCTGCATATAAAATTTGCAATTGAGTATAAAATATAATAATAATTATAATAATAATTATAATAATTATAATAATAATTATAATATAAAATATATATATTCTTTTTCTTATTTTTTTTATTTATATCACAAATTATATTTCAAATTATATTCAATAATAATAAAAGAATTATTTGTAATAATAGTTGCAAATACATTGCGCTGCAATATTGCTACGAGATTACTGCGCAATCTTGCTGAAGATGGACATTTTTATGATATAATATTGCAACAATGTTGCAAATGTATACATTGCGCAATTTACTTGCAATATTACAACATTATATGAGATATATCTGCAATCATTTTGCAATTTTTCTGTGCTGTATGGGACATGATATTCATAAATTTTTGTGAATAAAAGATCACGGATTGATTTGGTACAGTCCATTACGTGATTTACATATTTTAATTACATGATGAAATCATGTAACATAATTATGTAACATAATTTTTTTCAGTAAGACCTAGACATCCATCCGCTATTTGGTTATCGATTTTTAAAAAGTAACGGTAACTGTAAGTTGCTTTTAAAAATTGGTAATTAGTATGGTCAGTAATGGTAACTTGTTACTTTTTCTACTCAATAACGAATAACTTGTTTCCTTTAAAAAGTAACTTTCCATTCCCTGGTGGTACTATTGTATGTAGTATACAACTTCTCAATGAGAAATGACAATGAAATCGATTCAATCGACATCAAATTGATATTGATTCGATATTGAAATCATTAAATTCGACATCGAAATCATCAAATTTGACATCGATTCCATTGTCATTTCTCACTGGGTTGCGTACCCTGATGAAAAATTTTGCTGAAATTATTCTATGTTTTGGAATTTCAGCGAAATTGCTGAAAATTTGCTGAAATTTCACTGAAAATGAATTTTTTTAGCAAAAATCGCTGAAATTAAATTAAAATTTTTTTAAAACGCTGAAATTTTGCTGAAAAGTGTTCTAAAACATGAAATAATTTCAGTAAAATTTTTCCATCAGGGTATAATCATGATGAAAAAGTGCTCATTGGGAGCGATCCTCTTACACATAGTTCAATTGCGCATTACACATCATTCACATGCCCCGTTTCTAATAATTTTTTATCGCTTCATTAATGAAATTATATTATTTTAAATTAGCCATATTAGTGATGTGGGCAATTGATATACATCCAAGCTTATTTCTCGAACACATTTTCGTCACATTCTGCGCAGTAATTGAAATCCGCCATTGTATACATATGACGAGCGTGCTCACATATAGCAACTGTTAGTTTAAACATCAAGTTTCATTTAAAAAGCATTTAAAATTAATTAAATTAGTTTAATTAAATTAAATTAATTACGAGCACCTTATTACTTTCACCATGCGTATAATATTATATGAAACATATTACTCACCTAAATGTCCACCAAATATCGAAGCATGTTACATTTAGCCAAAAAAAACTCGACAAAAAGAAGAAATTGAAGATATATGCTGAAAAAATAAAATTAAATAATGTGTTAATCATCAAGTATATATTAGAATGACAATTATTTTTAGTTTATAATTATTACTATATATCTATTTGTGACATTTTTTTTCTTGATTTTCTCCATATCTGCAGTATTGCAAAGTAAAAAAAAGTGAATTTTATTCAAATTAAATGTTTCTGTATAATTTCTCTATTTAAATCAAAAAAGGAAATTATCTACATACATGTGACCCAAACAATACGAAGTTGACTAAAAGTAGACTATAAGTTGACCGAATATTGACCAATAGTCAACTAATACTTGACGAATGTCTCAAAAAAAGCCGACTAAGAATCGATATTCTATCTTCGATGTCGTCTTACGACTTAGAATGTTGACTAGTCTATGTCAACTGGGAACAGTCGACTTTAAGTCGACTTTTAACAATCAACTATATGCCGACTGGAAAAAATTCGACTATAAGTCGACAAACAATACTCGTGTTGTTTGGAAAGTTATTGTACACGTAATATATACGTAACATAAGTCAAGATTTAAATATTTGTTAAATATTATTTTATACTATTTGTTATTTTTATTCCTTTGAAAATTTAATAATTTCCATTTTATTGAATTATTAGAAAAACAGAAATACATATACTTAGACTACTAATTTTATATAT
>NW_017259568.1:409958-411013 GCF_001594045.1 Atta colombica | reverse complement strand
TATACTATATAAGCTACACATTATTGCATTATTATATCATTCCAGGCTTATTTTAAAAATATCACAACTTAAAAAAATGTTATTTTTATGTTAGTTATTATTATGAATAAATTAGATAAAAATTACTCTATTAATTATCAAAAGTAAACTACTAACTTAATAGTTAATGTCAAATAGCATTTGTGTCTGTTAAGATCTTCAAAAAAATTATAATCACCTTCTAAAAGAATAATATATTTTGAATTGTATTATTTTTGTAAATAAAAAGAGAATCTTTTACAAAAAATATTTAGAGTCAAGATAATTTTGGTGATCGAAGTTTGAAGAAATTGTTTTATATTGAATTTAATCATTTTTAGAGATCTGATCAAGATAAATATAAAAACTGTTTAATAATGTTTTGAGTTATGTCAGTTTGGATAAATTATTCATATTTGTATAATTGTAACAATTAAAAAATCTATTTATTGATCATATTTGACCTTGGATAACTTTGTCAAGGCAGATCAAAATTACATCGATTTTTTTTAATGAAATAGATCATTTCATTTAAAAAAAAATCTTACTTTTTATTCTAAAATCTAATAGCCGATGAGCTTTCCAAAATCCTATAATAAAGTGTGTGTGTGTGTGTGTGTGGGGGGGGGGGGTGCGAGCGCGCGCGCGCGTGTATTATACATACGCACACGCACACACAAAAGGTGTAAATCCGATTGGGCAACCGACCTCTACGCGGTATATCTTGGGTAATGCTAATACCGGCAGTACTATAACTTTTAATCTTTATAACTCGAGATTTACTTAATCAAAAGATACTTTATTATAATTTTGGAAAGCTCTGGACATCGGCTATTAGGTTTTAGAATAAAAGATGTTTCATTTAAAGAAATCGATATGACCTTGATCTGACCTGTAAAGCCATCCAAGGTTAAACTGATATAATCAATAAATAGATCTTTTTAAACCTCACAACTTTGGTCTGAATATATTTTTGATTGGATCTTATCCTGCAGAGATAAAAAGGACGGGTAGTCTGAGACATCCTGTATATATAT
>NW_017259568.1:406442-409070 GCF_001594045.1 Atta colombica | reverse complement strand
GTATATAATTGAGATTGAATTAAAGTATTATTTAAAGTATTAAAGATCCAGTTTCGACCGGTATAAGCATTTAATTTCTAAAAAGAATACAATTTTATTGCGAAAACAAAATGATAAAAATGACATTTGATTTCATGTTTTTAAAAATATATTTTCAGTCAAGTATCATTTTTGAAACGGAATGCATAATGGAACGCATATAGTTATGCATGCTGTACCTAGTGCAACGCAATATTTCATTTCAGCTAATCCAGAAACTTGTTGGCCAAAATATATAATCGCGTACGTGATAAATAATGAACCCACGTGTGCACGCAATGTATAACCATGTACATTCCGGAGTTCTGGCAATATAGAATATACTATGAACGTCAACAGCAGGAACGGCAAAGACAATAGGTGGCACACGGATACATATACTGGAAGTTTTGTCTGATTATTGCAGATGATCACGTCGTATACATTCCGAAACAAAATAGCAAAGCAATAAGACTTTGGTGAAATGAATTCGCCAGTAACCGTATACAAAGAGCCATTGGTGAGAAACAAGTATGTATTGGCAAAAACAAATTGGCGACCATATCCTTCTGCAATGCATGGATCACGAACAGTCAAAAATAGTTCGTCAGATATTTCATCCTCGGAATCATTCTTCTGTTTGTTTGGAAGAGCGTATAAGTTTGGAAGAGTGTATTTATTCTCTCCACGCATCGTTTGTTCGACGCATCGTCCCTTTACTGTCAAGTTATAGCCGTTCTGGCAACAGAGCTGGATACAAGTAATGTTATCTGTGCACTCGTCATTTTTAACAAAGATAGTTTTAATTGTTCTGTTGGAATCGTCGTGTTTGTACGATATGGAATTGTTCTTATCTTCAGTTTTAATGAAATTTTCATTAATTTCTGGTAACGTGAAATTATTGATCTCTGTCGAATTCGTACAGAACTCCATAGATGTCTGATTATTATCTTCGTGATTTTTTATTATATGTTCACGAGACTCGTATAGCACCGAGTCATTCTTGCAATTATTTTTTGTAGAATTAATACAGGATTCATATTGCATTTGATTCTTATTCTTAACAGAATTTTCGTATGAGTTGCACCGTGCTAGTTCCATTTCTTCATTTTGATATTTCGTAGAATTTACAAGAGAATCAGACTGCATTGTCGAGTTCTCGCTTTGCTCATCGCCATTCGTAAAATCTTCCTGAAATTCCGAGAACGAAGCAACAAGCAGAAATGCGAAACAAAGTACGATACTTGATGAATACATCGTTAAATTATTGAAGCGTCGAATTCACAAAATCAACTTGGTTTTTCTTTATCTTGCAAATAAATATTTAGCGTGATATTGTCGATTCTGGAAAGAAGCACAATGGCTTTATTCTGCAATGTTTTGTCTGAAAAATAAAAAAAAAAGAGATTTTTGGAATAAGCATGCGAATGCAAGTTAGAAAGATCGATGACATCAAATGAAGAAGGTACCTCACAAGCAGATACTTTTATGGCCCTTCTTTGACCATAAATAATGACAAAGCGACAAGGAGATTTCTTTCCTTTTGAATTTTTTAAAGAATTAATCTCTAGAGGTTCAACACGATTTTTTTAGAATATATTATCTAAGTTACTATGTAAAATGATTCATAAAAAAGTGATATAGCTAGAAAGCGCTACATCTCGATTTAATAATTAATTATACGCGAAGGAGAACAGTTTTATTTGTTTAGAGAGATTAATTCCACGTATTGCATGGTGATTTTTATTCTAGATTAATACAAATAAATATAAAAAATGCATATCAATTATACATATAATGTACAAAATGACATTAAAATATTCCCTCGAATCGATTGTGTAGCTAGAAGTGAACAGTTTAATTCACTTCCAGTGATAAATGAAACGAACAGACAGTATTAAACCACACCAATTACACCGAAAATTTATAAATTGTGAGCTGTATTGATTATAAATAAAGTAGAATTAAGGATTAAGTTGTTAAAACTACTTCTTTCATTACATTTTATATAATGTTATCGTACTTGAATTATGATGATCGATTAATATACATTAATCTATCAAATTTAAGTTCCAGGATGCAAATTTTTTACAAAGTCCTTAACTAATTTTCTCTGACATCATTCCATATTTATGATTATTATTCAAGGACTTTATCGATCATATGCGGCATATACACAATAAGAATTGTATGATATAATTACTTTGCTTCTTTATCCGGTTTTTAACTCAACCGGTTTGTATTGAATAAGGAAATTTATAAGAAAAACATTCTTTCATTTATACTCTTTTACTTATTTATATATGATTACACAATGTTGTAGTTACGACAAGTTGTAGTTACCACAAGTTTAATTATAGTAAAAGTAAAGAAAAAAACAATTGTTTTACAAGATAAAAGTAATTAATTTAAGTGATACATTATTTGAGAAAAATAAATATAGTTCTTATATATGATAAATGATAGTATCATTAATGAGTGATTTTTATTTAGTAAAAAAACCTTTGTAAAAAAGATTTGCATCACACATCGAATTAATAACACAATATATGTTATTTACTGAGAACGTCTTGGGAAAAAATGTTTTATATATAATTATATAAAATTATA
>NW_017259568.1:402573-406342 GCF_001594045.1 Atta colombica | reverse complement strand
AGTTATATATAATTTTATATTATATATTTATGTGTCGTACACTTTTTTCCGACAAATGTTAAAATCAGAATTAAACATGACATTTATAATGGTTATGATCGATTTTGAACTAAATACATGATAATGGATAGGATGATAAGTATAATACTATGTTCAATTTCCAAACTTCCGCGATTCACTTCCCGGCAGATGATAGCGCACAAGTATACTCAGGTAAGTAACAAAACAATACTACTGAACGATGAGTTGTTGCTGCCGTTTATGACGTTAAAAAAAAGCAATTTATCGTACTAGGAATTTACGCATGTATATAGTACTACGTAGTAATGAAAAAAGATACCGACAAACTTTTAAAGATGGGAATTTATAATCAGTTTATAAATAATATCATTATATAAAAATAAATGATACATATAAAGGATCATATGTATATAAGATCTTTTATATGCACCATCGAATTTTTTATATCAATTTTCAACAGAACTACTAGGATCGACTGATAAAAGATATGCATACGTCCGTAACGTCTTGCTTGGTTACAAGGTCATTTATTTAATACATATGCATTACATATCCAGTTGTTTTTCTTATATGATTCTTATATGATTCTTTTTACATAATTTTTTCTATATTATTTTACATATAAAAATATATTAAGTAAAACACTTGATTTCTAATGTACCGTATCTAATATGCTCATTGTTATTGAATTCTTATCTTAAAAATGTATCACGTCGGGTGCAAAATCATAATTGGTAATTCAATGCATGATGTTTCATGTATATGGATAAAGGACGGGTGCCAGATGCCGTCCAAAATGATATAATAGCTAACGGATATTAGCTAACATGTCCATTAACATAATTCTCAGGCTTCTCTTTGAAGAATTAGAATTTCGAGTAATCTCCACACAAAAAACTTCTCGCATTATGTCAAATCTTTTATTAATAGGAAAATTTTTTAAGTGATTTCAATAATTAAGTGAATCAATTTACGATTAATAATTTAAAAAAACGATAATTTTATCAATATTTACAATTATCGTTTTTACAAAGAGCTGCAAAAATCGCTCGTTTCCTCGATTTTTGAGCCAAATTTTGTATCAAATGATTAGTCATGATGAGGCAATAATCGCATAAAATTTTTAAGTGAGCTTGTAATTGGTTTGCGAAATATACGGGATCAAAGTTGTGCCTATCCTTTGAAAATGTTTGGCACTATTGTATTTTCATTATCCTAATATTCAAATTAAAAAATAGTTCCGACAGTATTTTATTATTTTTTGAATCGCTGATTACGAATATAAAGTCTAAATTTCAAAATTTAAAATAGGATCCAGGATGGTGGACATTAATATTAAATTAGGTGAAGGTTCGTGGCGTTTTTTTAATGCCATTTAACGGGAAAAACGCCCCGAACTTTTTCCCATATCTAATATATTGTAATTATAAACATATTTCATGAATAGTTTTCTTGCTTACGATCCTTGTAGAGATCCTTTAAGACTCTATTACAAATTCTATTTGAAAATACTAAAACCCCGTAAATCTCTCATCGAAGATCTTCCGTATTTTTTTTACTCATCCATCCCTTAAAAATTCTAAAAATCTCCATTCCTTGATTCTTTTTTATAGTCTTTTAAAGACGGGTATGAGCAACGCATAATACTTCCAGATTTCGATTTTCACAAAAATCTTGTTTTTGCGTATCTGCATCTACCATATTGGATTCGGATTTTGAATTTTGAAATTCAGACTTTAGATTCGTAATCAGCAATCTAAAAGATCCCCGAGAAGCAATATTTGTTCAGATTATTTTGAATTTCGCAATATCGCTCAGCCATATTGGATCGGCTATTTTGAATTTTAGATTTCAGATTTTACGTTCGTAGTCAGCAACCCCAAAAACATTAAATATCGAGACTATTTTTTAACATGAATATTAAGTCAGTGAAAATACAAATGTCATACTTTCTCAATAGCGACAGGCACCCTCTATCTCATACAGCACGGAAAGATTGCAAAAACATTGCAGAATGATTTCACTGAAACATTGCAATATTCCATAGTAGTTACAAAACATTGCTGAATCATTGTTGCAAAATTCCAACGATGTTAAGATGCCTTTTTGTTATATTGCAACAAAATGTTCCAACAATATTGCAATGTATTTGGATAAATTTTTTACAAAAACTCTAAAATGAAAACTATTTCTATACATATATATTTCACTAACTTTAATTTTTCTACAAATCATCGCATTTCGAATGATGTGTACTTTCCAAAAACAATTTTTCATGATAAAACCATAAAATATTCCAATAAATATAGTATTAATTCTGAAAGATAAATTTATTCGTACGGATAAAGTATGTGTGTTCCCCGAACAAATTACAAATATTATCCACATTAATATAATATTAGGTGTACAACTTTGCTTCCGCCGTTTTCCTATAGATGGCTTTAACAGTAAGTGATGGTCGAAATAAATAGATCATAGACGTCATACAATAAACTTGGGCATCTGTCAACATAACTCCATAGAAACAGTCGATTTGTGTCTGCATCATAAAGTTATTCTCGATTGAAAATGTCAGTTTACGAGCCAAATTCTCGTCATTTGCGGGAGATTTTAATTTTTTGCTTCAATATGAAGAAATCTGCGGCTGAGGCTCATCGAATGCTCTCAAATACTTATGGTGAGGCCGCTATTAGTGAAAGAACGTATCGTGAGTGGTTTCAACGCTTCAAGAACGGTGATTTTGACGTCCAAGGTCATGCTCTGTATTTGGTGGGACAGCTCGGCGTAGTGTATTATGAACTGTTAAAACCGACTGAAACAATCACAGGCGATCAGTATCGAACGCAATTGATGCGTTTGAACCGAGCATTGAAAGACAAACGGCCGCAATACAGAGAGACACGATAAAGTGATTTTGCAGCATGACAATGCTCGACCCCATGTTGCGAAAGTGGTCAAGACATACTTGGAAACGTTGAAATAGGAAGTCCTACCCCACCCGCCGTATTCTCCAGACGTTGCTCCCTCTGACTATCACTTGTTTCGATCAATGGCACACGACCTGGCTGACCAGCACTTCCGGTCTTATGAAGAAGTAAAAAATTGGATCGATTCGTGGATAGCTTCAAAAGATGACCAGTTTTTTTGACGCGGGATTCGTACGCTATCCGAAAGATGGGAGAAAGTAGTGACCAGCGATGGACAATACTTTGAATCATAAATGTATAACTAGTTTTTTACAATAAAGCCTCGAATTTCGGAAAAAAAACGGCGGAAGCAAAGTTGTACACCTTAATATAATAATATAATAATATAGTCGCTTGGTAAGTTAATCCTAAGTTAAATAAGTTAATCGCAATCATGATTCTTTTTAATTCGAAACCACTCCGAGTCAATTGGAATCGATTAAAAAATGACGGTATGAAATTTCAATAAGTTCGGGCGCTGGTTTATTCTTTGTTCACACATCAGGCGTAAATACATTATCGATCACATAATTAATATTTCAATAAATTATTTTCAGCAGCTTAATTGCTTATCGTTTTAGTCAATAATGATGCATTGATTCCAATGATAATGATTGATTGTATCCAAACTCGATATTATACAATCTTTTGATTTCATATTAAAAATAAATATAAAATTTAGCTAATGAAATAGCCGAAAAATAATAAATCAATAAATTTCTTATTTAAATATAAAATAAATTATATTAATTATTATACCATAAAAACGATTGTTAAACTAA
>NW_017259568.1:398381-402536 GCF_001594045.1 Atta colombica | reverse complement strand
ATTATGTTTATATACTTATTATTTATATACTTATATACTTATTATATTTTTATATTATTATTATTGTAACAATTAAAGAATTAGTTTTGCAATGTTTGTGGAATATTACAAACATATTACTAACATTTTGTATGCATATTGTTAATTTACATTTCTGTAATATCTCTGCAATGTTATATTGCAATCTGCAATATTGCAACATTGCAGCAATGTTGCTTCAATCTTCTATATTATATGGGATATTTCATAAACCAATCATATATATCTTAAAAATTTTAAGCGATTATTGTCTCATCATGATTAATCATTTGACACACAATATTTGCTTCAAAAGTAGAGATCCAAAAAACGGGTGAAAAAGCACCTAATTTTGCGATGATTCTTTTTATCTATTTAATAATATTACTCGTTTTTTAAATTATTGATCTTGAAATTGATTATATATATGAGCAAATACTTATATTTCGTTTTGGAATAGGAAAATTTTTCATACTTTCGTAATTTTTCGTAATTTTTGTAATTTCTTCTACTTTACGACGTGATGGAGTTTAATTTCTCGTGTTTGAAAATCATACAAGAATAAAAGGTGCAGCGTTATGAGAAATTTTACTCGTATTCTAATGAACACTAATAAAATATTTTTTTGTAATCGTGTCCCCAAAGGGGACTATGATGAAAGATAATGACTCTTACATATAGGACACGGCAAACATTGCAGGAAATGGGACATATATTGTTTATTTTATTTCAATTTTATTTCGTTTTGTGTAAAAATTAATTTAGGAATTCGATGTTATTAAAACGTTATATTATATCAAAATATAAAAACTAAAAGAAGTATTAAAAATGACTAAAAGATATCCAAAAAAATCATCCTTTATTATATGGATATAATTATTATATGGATAAGACTATATAAGACTATATAAGATGACTAGCAATGCGAAATTTGTCGTCTTATATATTGCTGAAAAATTACAATTTTTTCTCTGCAGTTATCATCTCTATTGATAATCAATCTCGGATGATATTATTAAAATCACAGTTTTAAATAAAAATCGAATATTATTATGTTTTAAATATACATGTCTACAAAACTATAAATTATAAAATTAGTATCATATTACTAGTTTATTACTCTTAGGACCGGTTGTTTCACCTTTTGGTAAATTTTACCTATGAGGTAAATTTGGCGATTCATGTGATTGGGTAAATCTTGTTACTTACCCAAAGTTAAAATTTACCAGAAGATAGAACAATCAATTCTTAATCACTTAAATTTTAACAGATCCACGAAGTATAAACGCCGAGAGTTTTTAATAGTATCTACTCAGTGGTTACGTATATTAAGCCGGTTCTACATTAGTTGCAAATTGATCGCAAGTTTGTTGCGACAGCCAATATAAAGCCAATATAAAGCGTTGATTTCAAAATGCAAGCTTCAGATTGGCTGTCGCAATAAATTTGTGATCAACTTGCAACTATCCAGATAACCAAAGATTTGTTCGCGTCGCATGCTCCAACATGCTCCTGCCATAGCTCCTACTTACTCTAATGAGTGTATTGAAATAAGTAGGAGTTATGATAGAAGCATATTGGAATATGTTGGAGCATGCGACGCAAACAAACCTCAAGTATGCGATATCCCACGATACCTGGACAAAATCGCTACCATACTGATACTGTACTGCCACGAGGTGGCGATGTATGGCGTAATTGTATGATAGCAGTAAGTGTATATGATATTATAGTACAGCTTATCATGCTAATACTGCATATTGTTTAGGTACATAATAACCCGTACCGTGTCAATACGGTGTATCATTATTGATATAGGAGAGAGACTGTAAAGACTTGTCGAATACGATATACATGATACATGATAACTTGTACTGTGAAAGTACAGCATATGATTTTCTAACCTGAAAATAGTCATTACAACATTAAAATTAAATATTGGACAGTAACTGGCTGGATGTTCATTTGAACTGCTCAAATTTCTATCGAGATCATATATTGAACAGATGTATCATAGCTATACACCATGATCATAGGTGTTCGTGGATCATCGAAGTGCAGTGGTTTCCGATTTTAGAAGTCAAGGGTAGTGAACGACGATATGCAATCGAATGGGTTTCGAAGTATTATGAAATTATAGTTCCCGAATTCAAAAAAAACGTCATTTTTTTAATCATAATTTTATGATGTGTATTTTGGAATAAGATATTCATCAATAATAATATTGATTTTAGTAATAAAATTATAAAATTAATTATTTTTAGTAAAATGGGCATACTTATAAGGTGTACATTATCAATACGGCGTACTAAGAGTATGATGTACCGGTAAGCTTTAAGTACGCACGTACATGACAGCCCAGCAAATGAGAATGGATTGAAATGAATTGAAATGGATTCAGATTTTCAGAAATATTGATTCACGAATGTTAAAATGAATGCTTTTCAATTCTGAATGCATTTTTATTCATTTATAGGAATTGCATGGAGTACATCTCTATGCCTTTCAATCTAAAAATAATATTATAATATTATAATATTAGCTTTTTCTATGCACACAATTGTGAATACTATTCAATTTAAAATTTTGAATAGGAAATGCAATTTTTCAATCCAATTGCATCCAATTGAATATAATTGAATCCAATTAAATCCAAAAAAAAATATTCGCTATTTAAAATATGCACTCGGATAGAAAAAAATTTCAATCTATTCCATTTTAATTCGTTCTCGTTTGCTGGGAGGTATGGTACCAGCATACATTGTACGCCCTTACCACAATATAAGTAGCGCAACTCTCAGTCGGCACCTTTGATGTTTTCCAAAATGGAATGCGCATGCGCGAAATAGTAAGTTCCCTAACAGCTCCAACTGAATTTCTTTCTCAGTTGCTCTTTATTTTTCCGATCTTTCTCTCTCTCTCTCTCTCTCTCTCTCTCTCTCTCTCTCTCTCTCGCTTTCTCTAGATTTGTATATCAAAGTGTATATATTTTTTTAAATCTAAATGTAATAAAACTAAAAGAAATAGATTTATAATTGTAATGCATTGCAAAATAAAAAAAAATACAAAATAAGAAAATATAAAATTATATAAATATTGTATGATATAAATATTATACTGTAAAAAATTATATTATATTTTAATTAACGACTGCAACATACGATGCTTGTTTTCCTATTAGATCGTTTGCATTTTAGTAAATTATAATACAATGAATATAGTAAAACCAAAAATCATCAAAAATTAACCTGGATCTATTTATACGTAGTAAGAAATTATGTGTAGTAAGAAATCTTAAACTTAATTACAATTGGTTAATATATATATATATATATGTATGTGTGTATTGATATTCATAGATAACATTGTCTATAATAGTGATTTTAGCTGGGATGCACTAGTGCACATAAAATTGTCATACACAATTGCCGTAAAAATGTATTAAAAACAGATTAAATCATACAATATACATTATTGTACTGCTAATAAAAATATGTATTTTATAATTTCCATTTCGTTTTTTGCATTCATAGTGATTTCGGCTGGGACGCACCGACTGCACATGTCGGTGCAACTTGTGTGTTGAATGGTGCAATTCCTTCCAGTGTCGCATGTTCGTCTGGACTTAGTACAAGTGTACAAGTGTACACAAAGTAGCCCCGTCAAATTTGTTGGGACCAGTTAGTGTAATTGTTGGGCTTAATGCTTTCATGAGAAAAACAGCATGTGTGTGATCACGTGGTATTAATTTTGTCGCTGGTGTCTGATTTCAGCTATGGTTCAGCTTGATGCTACAAATGCTTCGAAACTTTTACTTGACCAGTTGGAAGAAAGAATTTTACCTGACCAATCAAAAAATGCTTCGAAACATTTGTAGCAATAAGTGGACTGTAGTCAGGCACAGCCTTCATCTGAAAATTGATCCAACCTGTAGCATCAATTTTGATTTTATGAGTGATTTATATGTACTCATGGAATTTTTTACATCATCGTCATCAAGTGACAATAACGAATACTGACAGTACAAAAAAAAGGCAGAGCGAAAATAAAAAATTACATTGAAGAAGTCGTGCGAAAAAAAAATGTTCGATGGAACAGTGAATTTTACAGGTTAAATTAAAACTATAGTAATATAAT
>NW_017259568.1:396198-398281 GCF_001594045.1 Atta colombica | reverse complement strand
ATATTATAATATAATATTATAATATTTAATAGTTATGTTTTTATTATGTATTTATATTATACTTACTCGTAATGGAAGCCACCGCAATAAAATCGGGGTAAACGTAGCCGTTTTTATCCCAAAAAAGCATAAAGAAAGTGAAAATTAGAGAGCCTCACAGGGAGTGGCAAACTACATCATGTAATTCGTCTCCTTTGATTGGATATGGGCATCAAAGTTCCAAAGATATGGAAGAGATTGGAGAAAACTGGACTCACGCTGTGATGTCCTGATTGACGTGGTGTAATCACGTGATGCAATTTGTCACTCTCTCCCTGTGAAGCTTTCTAGTGAAAATCGGTCACCTCAAACCGGATTTCTCAAAAATCGTGAATAATGCAAACAGTCGAAAATAGCAAAACTATTCTTCAAATACTGGACGTCTGCGATCATGATACCGCACGCGACCAGTATTATAGGTAATAAGGTTCATTCACATTTCGTGAATTTCGTGTTCGCCTGACGAAACATACACTGCCGCGGTGAATAGGTATTAACAGTGTACAACGATCTTGACATGTATCAGTGCACTGTTTCCAGCCGAAATCGCTATAAAAACTCAAACTTATTAGATATAGTAAAAAGAAATCCATTATTTTTGCATGAAATTGAATGGAAAAATAATGGATTTCTTTTTACTACACCTAATATTATCAAATATTATAACAAACTCAATTATTTATTGCAGATTATACAATCTTAGAAATTACAAAACATATATGTAGATGCATGTGTGAATAATAATCATTAAATGAATAAACGTACATATTTTATAAATTAACGCAAATTACTTTCACGTCTAGAAGAAATACTTAAATATTTGTTAGATGTATGTACATAATATCTCTTGACATACATGTATGTATATAAAATTTGTCCGTCTTTATTGAAAAATAACGAAAATAAAGAATAAATATTAAAATTTTTCTTCTTGAAATATATTTAAATAATAATAATATTTACAAATTAAGAAAATAACACGTATTAACAAATTTTCTTCTTCATTGTATATTTTTATGTTCAAAGTTTATTACTCCAAAATCCATTGGAATACTCCCATGTTAGACTGCATTCTCAAACTTCACTTGGACGGTACAATAAATGTAGAAAGTCTTAAGCCATAAGGAATTGACTAATTACAGTTGAAAGTGAAGAAAATTAGTCGAATATAATTAAGTTTATGATTAAGTTGATTTTTTACTATACATAATTTCTTACTACGCATAATTAGATCCGGGCTTAATTGGTTAATTTTTGACGATTTTAGGTTTACTATATTCATTGTACTACACCTACTACCGGGCTTTATTCGTTTTCGTAATTCGTATAAATCTAAATTGAATTACCAAATAGTGACTTTTCCCAAATGAAAATGATGAGATCATAATGAAAACATCTTCTCCAAATGATTTTTAATCGATTCCATTCATAAAACACATTAAATAAAATCGCTGTCTGCTAACTTGACACATAAAATAAAAGATAAAATTTGTTAATTACAAGAAAAATACTATTTCCCAAATGTTTAAATGCTTTTCCCAAATTATATAGACATAAATAAATCAGAAATATTCAATTTGTCTGCTATCTTGCCAGTGGTGGTATTTTGCTATCTGAATAATGTAGAATCGGCATTTTTACTTTATAGCAAAAATGCACACTAGAGTTATCTAGGCATAATTCCTGAACTCCTGAACGCAACCCATATGTCGATAATGACAATCGATCGAAGATGGCCAAATGTTGCCGAATGAAGATTCTCGAGTGTTTCCACCAAGAGTCGCAACTGTCGCCATTGTCGCCAACTGTCGTTCCATGGAAGATTGGAATTCGTAATGGCGGGCGTGTAAGATTTGCGCTAATATGCGTATCGAGCATATCTGGTGATATATCAGTCGTTTGACATAAGTGCGTTTATCGTGTAACTGTCTGTCGTCAGTCCCGGACGCAATTCATCAAGTTGGTTGTAACGGCGTTTTAACTCGGCAATTCACGCTCTCTCTCTCTCTCTCTCTCTCTCTCTCTCTCTCTCTCTCTCTCTTCT
>NW_017259568.1:394468-396098 GCF_001594045.1 Atta colombica | reverse complement strand
CTCTCTCTCTCTCTCTCTCTCTCTCTCTCTCTCTCTCTCTCTCTCTCTCTCTCTCTCTTCTGTGTCTTCGTCCCCGTCTCTCGTCGAGTAGCTCAGCCGCGCCGCAGCCATGCAGGCTCAACAGCAACCACAACAGCAGCAGGGTCACCAGCAGATAGCGGGCACGAGTGTGATACTGAAGATGAACGAGATTCAGCAGCTGTCGACTGTCGGTACGTTGACACCTTCGTAGATTTTTCGACCTTTCGAAAGATCGAAAAATCTATATCACATTTCTGCCCTTGCTTAAAAGGTTACAGGTTTTAACCTCTACTCTTGTACTCCCGATTTCCCGACTTGTCCTTTACACTCGTTTGCTCTTTACTCTTTATTCTTTTCTATGGTTGCGAAAAATATAAAATCATATGCTGCTCCAGCATTTTGTACGTCTCTTTTGTACGTTTATGTTCTTCCCCCTTCCGGAGCTTCAATGTCTTCTGCTTCATTTTCAGTACAGCTATTCGCGCAGTATATAACCTGCCTAACAAGCGCAGTTAAAGGAGATAAATGCGTATGTATATGCACACGCGCAACACATGAGCGTGTGCATCAGGCGAGCAAGCAAGCAAGACAAGCATATATGTGTGTACATTTTTCTACAAGGCATCTTACTTATGATCTTAATTCAGCGATAAATTCTCCATTTGGAGAAATCAATTAGAAATTGATTTTCTTAATTGTCAAGATTATCGTTTGTGCAAACTCATTTTAATCATCAGCGCAATTAAATTTTAAATTAATATATTTTATCAAAACCATTTCTTACATTAAATTAAAGAAAAAATATGAAGAATTCTATTTTTACCTCCAAAACTTATTTTTGCAAAAAATTGTTTTAGCTTTTTACTGCTTATAATTCAGAAATTGGAACTATTGAGATCTTGATGTCTTTGAAAGAAATATAATTTTCAAGTAAATCAATGATGTATCATTAAAATGAAAATCGAGATATATATATATATATATTTTTTTTTTTTTTTAATGTATAACATATATGCCTACATATATGCATGCCAAAAAATGTAAGAGAAAGTGCAAGTAAAATGAACTATTAGATATTGGCAGTTGAAAAAAAATTTTTTTTAATCATTTTAAATACTATATAACTGTATGCTATTACTAATATTTATAGGATAAATGTGTAAGGTTTATTATTTGAAGAGAATTTGATAGGATTTGAACAAAATTAGTATTGGTATTTCGTGCAAGTACTGTAAAAAATTACATGTGAATATCATATTGGACAGAAACATCTGTGATTTTAAACTCTATGTCTGAATATCTTTGTTAATAAAAATAAATGTAACTCTGATATTAAGATATATCACTCTGATATTTTGCATTAAATGTAACACGGTCATGTTATATATGTTATTGTAGTTTATTTTCCAATTTTATATGTTGTAGCTAGCGACTATGATGAGCAAAAAGAATTAATTATACATATTAAAGTAGTATTAGAAAAATTGAAAATCTCACGAGTTAAATAATATTTAATGCATTCGAATCTAAGACAAGTACATTCCAAAGTTTTTTTGAAATATAAAATAGCATTTTGAAATAAGATTTACGTTTGTGTCTATCATATTGT
>NW_017259568.1:387397-394368 GCF_001594045.1 Atta colombica | reverse complement strand
ATATATATACACTTTTTATGGGATAAAAAAGCAGGAGAAAAAAATTTTTTTTTTCCAGTTCTAGTAAATATATTTTTATTTTGACCGAACGTCAGCAATTTTCTTCTTAGTTTTTTCACCGGCATCGACATCGCGTCGTCGGTAAGCTTTGCTATCCCTCCTTCTATAGCGGATACCCCTCCTTGCTTCTTCCCCTTTTGTTGAACGCGACAATGGAATATTCCACTGGGTACCTATTCCATCTGCCTTCTGCACTGAGAGGGGAGATCTCCTTCCTTTTTCGTTGCGATAGCTTCTCCTGCCTTGTCTCCCAGAACAGGAACGTGTATATCGATTGGTAGTAATGACGATATCAACTCATTTCCAAATAATTCAAGTTAAAATTTATATCTTGTAGTTTCAATTCAAGTTCAATTCAAGTCGAGGAAGAGAAATCATTACTTACTCGTGGTAGTTAACTTATTGTTATATTTTTATCTACAAGAGAATAATGTTGCGTGCGATGATATACTTCCAAGATACGTGTTACATCTATATAGGTGTGGTCATATATTGGAAAGTCAAAGAGATATATAAAATTAAACTTGCTCCGTTTTGAAGGAAACTTTTTGTAATGAGGGCGACCTTGTTTCAGATCAGAAATCATTTTCGGAAACTTATTTTTATTGGAGAATAATTCTTTTTTTTCTTTTTCTTTTTTTTTTATAAATTAATTTTTCTCTCTTTTCATAAAAATTCATAGAGAGCAGGGATGGTAAGATTGATAGTCACATTTAATGAATTTTAATTTTTGTAAATTTAATTAAGTTGTAACTAATTTTATAGCTTTGAATTAGTAGTAATAAGTCAGTCAGTGTATTAAGTTTGAAAATATCAACAATTCTTTCTTTAAAGCGTGAAATGAGAGAATAGCGAAAAATGAATGTTATGTGAAACGACATAATTCATCATATTCATAATATTCGAATGACACAATACGCTCCTGACAAGTCCTTTCCTCTCGCCGCGCCGCCCGCTTCTCCGTTCTTCTTTTCGAATCTGACTAAGCGTCAGTCCGCTTAGTTCGCTGTAGCATCGACCAATCCCGCTCGTCCGCGCGTTGCGCTGCCTGCAACTACTCCTGTCGAGTGTGGAGTAGTGAGTACTATGGACAGAGAGGGTAGAGTGAATTAGAGGATACGGAGCGTAGCTCGAGGTAAAAGCGAGCGGAGGAGAATTTATTATTGTCGGAGTGTTGAAAGACAAGAGAGTGTTTTTTGGGCGAGTTTTTTGCGTGAGCAAAGAAGACAGTTGGTCGACTTTTTTCTGTACTTGCACTCTCTGCTGTCGAAGATGAGCGTGCAAGTTGCGGAGAAAAAAGGCAGCACGCTCAAGGGCTCCAATCATGGCATGATCGCGACTAGCATGATAGACAACGAGAACGGTGATCGGCAGAATGGACAAAACATTATGGTATTCGCGCAGGATCCCCAGGGCAAGGAACTCATCACCCTAACCGATAATCAAACCATCAATGTGACTATAGATACTTATTGTTCGTACACTTCCTGGATACATTGCTTTGTCCTCAAAAATCGATTAATTTGATTAACGTCACGTTTTATAGTCGACGAATGCAAATTAGGTTTAAATTTGCATTCGTCGTATAATATATAATATAAATCCGGTCAACATTACTTTAATTAGATTATTCTCGGTCATTTTTATGACGATATTTTAAAAAATGGAGGGAGATCATCATTCTCTTTATATAAGTTCAACCCTTTATCTTTATTTTAATCTTACATTCCGACTGAGTATTCATGGAACTCTTTCAGTATTCTTGAAATATTCTTACATACATAAAACTAGATACACCTTTCAATATCTCTATAGTATCTTTACAACGAAATATCTTATTGAGAGACAACGAAAGCATTTTCTGCATTTGCTTTCTACATTAGATTCTGTGATATTAAATAATAAAGTGAATGAAATATACGAAGGACGACTTAGAGAAGTGTCTTTCTTTTTTCTAAAGTTTCAAATATCAATCAAATATCTTGCTTTTTCTTTCAGGGTTGCTAGAACTTGCTCACAGGGAATACCAGGCGGGAGATTATGAGAACGCTGAAAGACATTGCATGCAGTTATGGCGACAAGAGTCGAACAACACTGGTGTTCTTCTTTTACTTTCCTCCATTCATTTCCAATGTAGGAGATTAGAAAAGTAAGAATAATCTCTCTTATCTCGTATATTCAGTTTTTAACTATGTAGATGTATCATCATATAGAGAGATGAGCATATATATTTTTTAATTATTATACTTTTCCATCGTGTATATATCTTGATTGACACAAAAGCGCACACATATATACAACCATACATGCATATATAAAATCATAATTTCAGATCAGCACATTACAGCAGCTTAGCGATAAAGCAAAATCCATTATTGGCAGAGGCATATAGCAATTTGGGGAATGTATATAAAGAGCGCGGACAGCTACCGGAGGCGTTGGAAAATTATCGTCATGCTGTGAGACTAAAACCTGACTTCATCGATGGTTATATCAACCTGGCCGCAGCACTTGTGGCAGCTGGTGACATGGAACAAGCCGTTCAAGCTTATGTCACAGCTCTACAATACAATCCCGTAAGAAAGTCGATATTACAAATAATATACAGCAGCTATTTAGCTATTATTTAGCTATTATTTAAACACGAAGCACAAATCTGAATCTCGGTTTTTTTTTCTACCTGCAGCTGCTCTTTGAAACTTCAGAAGACAAAGTTTTTGCTTACAAGATAAAATCAAACTTTATTCTTTGTATGGCGGAGCTATTACATTAATATGATTTATTTAATATACTTTGTAAATTCAGAAATGCGAAACTTATTCATTTAGCCAACTAATGTTCTCCATTTCATTTTTTTTTTCTTTTGTGATGTGAGCTTTTTTATAAGTTATAGCGGAAATAACATATTTACATATTTTGCCTGTTTCAGGATCTTTATTGCGTGCGGAGTGATCTTGGTAATCTTTTGAAAGCATTAGCAAGACTTGATGAAGCCAAGGTATGTTTTAGAAGCATTTCCACTAGCTAATAAATTAATCCAACGTGTTACGTTTACGCACATGTTCGCGAGCGTCTTTACTTCGATCAAAGTATAGACGGCGGAACCATCGAGTTAGTTACTATAAGAGATAGCACACTTTATTCTTTGAATTAACAAATTGCCGCTTACTTAACAAGTGTTTTAACTTTGAAAGGACTTACTTGATACTTATCCTATCTTGAAAATTACATTACCTTCCTTAAATCCTTTCTTAAATCTTTTGTTCTAATTAGCAGGCAATGTTCCGCCATCCTTGAGTCTTTATTGACATTTCTTGACGAGGTACAAATGCATCGCGCGTATGTGCACGAGCTGCAGCGCTTAGTTCTCCGCGAAATGAGGGGATTGATAAATAAGAATATTCGTTACCACGAGAAGCTTTCAGTCTTTGCCAGGCAATTTGCAAGCGCGGTGCACGATCTTTTGAATTGTTGAAATTTATAGATTGAGCCGCAAGCTTCTTTCAAGAATCTTTGATAGCTATCTTCTATGGAATAATCATGTGAAAAATGTGCATTGAATGCATAATCGCGAGCTCTATAACAGATTGAAGATCGTGTACATTCTTTCACCTGTAACATCGAAAGAACCGCGTTTTATGTTGTGAGCAGAATTTAATTTTTCTGAGCGACATTAAACGATGGTTTTTTTTTTTTGTAATGTATAAAACCCTAAACAGTATAATAACTTCTAGACGTACTCCAATCTGAATGCTTTGTAAAAACTTATGAATTTTGCTTTGTTGAAAATATTTATTACGTTATACGATTGGAGACTTGATCGGATGTTCTAAGAAAGGAAAATACGAATTTTAAGTTTTTTTTTTAAATAATTCCATTTTCTTTTTTTTAAGACTTGTTATGTAACATTTTAAAAGATTTCCTACAGTCAAGAAAAAAAAAGAGAAATATTTTATAGTGTTTAGGGGATTATTGTCAAAGTAACTGAAGAGAATATTCTTTCTAGCGTTGCGCGTTTTGCAGCAACACCAAGTGCGTTTTGACGTATTTTGAGGATTTGTAATGTTGCCATAAATTATAAATTATTTGCCAGTTCCATCTAAGTGGATCTTAATTCCACTAAATCAATATTGATGGTTCTAGCAGCGCGCGGATATGAGCTGATTTTATCTCTTGTTTTGAATATGTATGTTTTGAATGTGGACTGATTGTTATTACAACGCACACGCGTTATCACGTGCGTGCTTAATCAACATTTTCATGTGATGACAGAAAAAGAAAGAGCGAGAGAATCTATAGTGTGTACGATAATATTGGCGCGAGATCACTTGACCAGTTATTTAAATTAAATGAGAAATTATTATACCGCGTTAAATTTACAACGCGATAATATTTCGTCGACTTTTGACTCTTTAAATTCTGTTCGGGAACAGATTGCAATAAAAACAGTACTTATATCATAAAGCTACTACTTCCGAGTAATATTAATATGATCGTATAATAAAAGTGATATGAAATCGTTAATTTATCGTTATCGGTCAAGTGGTTTATTTTGCAGCGCGGCGCGGCAATGATCAGTGAGGGTGTACTTATAAATGCACTTGTATTAGTTATATGTGTATACATATATACATTTTTTTTTATTTTTTGATTGCTTCTAACAAATAGTGTTTCCGATATACGATAAACAAATATGATTTATAGATATGCCCTTATTCGATCCTGAAAATGACAGCAAAGCAAATGAGGAAAGCTTCCCGTTACGCTTCCCGCGAATTCCTGAGAACTAGCTAGTACGCTCGTTCGTTTTTTGTCGAGCTCTTCAGCCAACTACCTGCATCGATGAAACAACATAACGCAACTTTTTCGCATTGTTTGTTTTCCACGTAGAGTCTGATGATTGATAGAATCAATATATAATAGAATGTTTATAAGAAAGAAAGAAGTGCAGTCCATGTTCCGCGTTCGTGAGAGACAGGAAATAGCAGCAGTTGACTGATGAGTTCAGCGAAGCGTGTCTTTCGCAGGCACGTGAATTATCAACTCGTTTGTGTACACAATAAACAGAGAGTAGAGAAAAAAGAGATGATAAAACATAAAAGACAAAGATTGAGGCGAAGAGTAATCAGTGAAGAGACATTAACGCAGCTGTCTTATTGTTGTGGATGGGATGATCAACTCTAGGAGGGGATGTGCAGGAGCAATGTGAGGTTGGTCGGTTACCGTGCCGGTTCCTTCGTCAAAGGGTGAATCTGAATCTGGTTATTCAGTAACACACTGTCTCTCGGTCTAAGTTTATTATGAGAGCTTGCAAGCGGTACCTACTGAGTCAGCCTACCGAAGGGTACACTGCAGGTAAAGTAATTCCCAAGGCCGGTCTCTAAAAACCTTTCAGTTTCTCTCAACTTGTCTTATCCTTCTCAAGAAAAAAGTCAAAAAGTCCCTCGTCCTATCTTGTTGGATATCGTAAAATTATTTTACAAAGAATGAGATAATCGATACGTTAATTGTTTTTAGATTTGCACATAACATTCATTATTAATATTATGCAAGGGTGCTTTTTTATTTCGCTTAAATAAATTTTGAGATTTTATACAAGTAAACCTTTTAAATTTTTAAAACATACAATTTTTCATACAAGATTTGATATTATTCTGTATGTCACTATTATGTCCCAGATTTATCGAGATTTTGTTCTACAACAACGTTACATTCGATACATTCAATAAAATTATACTATTATTATTAAAGTGAAATTTTCAGACTGATGTACTTTCTTTTGCATCGATATATTCATCAATTATCAATACGAATTTCTTATAAATGTTTTATTATAATAGCAAGTACGTTGTTGCTAAATAATTGATTTTTTTCGTTATATTTCTTCTCTCTCGGTAAGCTTTCTTCATTTAATTTAATATGAAATTTATTTATCGGAAAATATAGATTGTTGTAATTACGATAGTTCTTGCTCATTTATATTACATTATGCATATTGCATATCGAGTATAACATAATTATATATTTTCCAACTCCTTTCCTGCTCTTTTTTTTCCCCTTTAATTCCAGGTTCCGCACCTTGCAGAGACTGGTCAACTGTAAATGCCCTCTTATTGTTTAGGTACGGATTACTCTGTTCAATACCAATGCAGCCCACCTCTCGGCACGCGCGATGATTATCCACGCTGAATCCTTAGAGTCGTCATCCTAGAGCCGTCGAAAATCTTTACAGTTATTCTTAATTAAAAATAGAAATTGTTTCTTGTTGAAAAAAAAGACTTTCGTTAATTGTGAGTTCGGAGACTAAGTCGACTTGATTTTAGCGTACGACTTTCAGCGTGCGGTCGAGTCCACCGGACGCATTTCGGGGACTCTATGTGCACCGAAAGTCGCGCGTTCCAAGATGACGACTCTAGCGCGCACCTTAATACCTTTGGTCCTAGACCTATCTGATTCCCATCCGAGAATGAATTGTTGACTATTCGCGAGGCAACCCTCGTTCATTCTGTTTCCATTCCTTGCCTTTTTCTTGCTCTTATCAATACAAGGAGGGCAAACGTCAAGTTTGGACTCAGCATTGAGTCCAAAGAAGAATTAAAAAATGGGATGAATTACGAAGCTTGTCAATTATTTAAAAAAAAAAATATGATATGATATAGCAAAGAAATGTTTGCGTCCAACATTATGAATTTACATACACTATTTTTACATACATATATGGCAATTTCGATATGGTATACTTTTGTTTTCAGGAAATTCATTAAATGATCGTAGTAGAAAACTTATTGGTGTGTTAATGCGTAATTTTAATGTATATGGTTTCGTGCAGGTTTCACACTTCTGCAGGCATTTGGTTGACATATAATTTTATTTCCATGAATTATTGTTTTCACAGATATCTGCCTGGATTT
>NW_017259568.1:376112-387297 GCF_001594045.1 Atta colombica | reverse complement strand
CTCTTTTATTATCTTTAAATTATTGCATTCACATTATACAGGATATTGGAAAATGGTTCAGAATTCAAGATGTACTCACTAAACTAGTGACAGTACAAATTGTTTAATCTATATTAACGAAAGATTCATACAGGGTTAAAAACACTTTTCCTTATCTTCCATTTCTTAAGATCGGTATGATCCTGAAATCTAAAAAAGTAACTATCTCACAAATATAATTATTCAATCACAAAAAAATCATGGACAGAGACTCTCTCAGTCAGCTCTAAAGAGACATCGAAACTGTTCAACGTTTGAAGATAGGACGAAGATACATGGTGAGGAAAGGAAACAGAAGTGATATAGAGTGGCAAAAAAAATGTTCTTTTTCGTTCGAGATTTTAACGACGAGAAGATGAAGGGAGAGAAAAAGAAAGATAAAATGGAAGAGCGTGTGAAAGAGAGAGAAGCTGCGGCGCGGCGATGGGAGGTCGGGCATACCGCGCGGCGCGCGTCTCTTTGAGTTCGCGAATAAAATTGCTGTAAACTGCATTCTGTTTCTCTAGGCCTGCTATTTGAAGGCGATTGAGACACGGCCGGATTTTGCGGTTGCCTGGAGCAATCTTGGTTGCGTGTTCAATGCGCAAGGAGAAATATGGTTGGCGATACACCATTTCGAAAAAGCAGTTGCCTTGGATCCTAACTTTCTAGATGCTTACATCAATCTTGGAAATGTATTGAAGGAAGCTAGAATTTTTGACAGGTGTGTTTCTGTGCAAATTGATTACTCGTCATTCTTTTTTTATTTCTTAAATAATATAAATCATGTAATAATAATCCTAGATAGTCAAATCTGTTAAAACATGTTTTGCAAAGTATTTGTTACAAATTCTCTTGATAAATGTCTAAGTGCAGCAGAATCTACTAATACGATAGCAGATTGTAAAAATTTTTTAGAATTTGTCTTTTAATCACGAAGTAGATCATGTCGGATGTAGTTGATCACTTTGCTACAATTTTTCACTAGAATCATATTTTACTTATTGTATATTAAACAAGAATTATTTGTTTTTAATATTATTTTCAAATATAATAATATGAATAATATATATCAATAAACATACAATGAAACTTTGATTTTATTCATTTGCAAAGTGATAATTTTTCTGTGCTTGTACGTACATTTACTGTTTTACTGTATCATATATACATTTAATATGTATATATGAAAAAATATTTGAAAATTAAGTACGACGATTTGGTATAAGTTTACCAAATCGAACTTACAGTGTAAAAATTTATTTGTCTCAATTCATTTGTCGCGATAATTTAAATGACTTTTAGATTTGTGAAGAAAATGATAGACAAAGAAATATTATACGCACAGTGTTGATCAATCAACGTCTTGAAATTCTCGTTGTCGTCGGTTTTAAAGTCTGTGCGAGATTGAAAATGGCTTTAGTTATTCCATTGATGTATCACATAAAATCATCAATGGCTAGTCAAAAGTCATACAATTAATTTTATTTTAAGAAATATTATTATCTATTGCACCGTTCTCTTTTTTTTACGCAAGTTTAGAACATGAAGATGTATATTCTGCGCATTTTTCTGCGCGCGCGCGCGCACACACACACACACACACACACATACATTAATTTGCTATATATATATAATAAAATATTTTCATAGTTTGTTTTTAAAGTTTCCCAATTAAAAAAGAGAAATTATTGAATCATGTGCACTTAAGCGTTACGTATTGACATTTACGTTTGATGCACTTACGTTTGATGGAAAGAGAACATAGGCGGATATGGCGCATGAGCTGTCGAGTCAGTACTGAGAATCGATATTTATGTAATATCCTTTTCAAGTTCATCGTCCTCCGTTTAAACGAGAAATTCGAACAATGTACCATTTTTTTTCAAATGCAATTTTTTAAATCAGAATATTTCGCGTGATTAACATTGGCGTTTGTTATAATATTAATTTAGAGAGGAATTTAGTTTTTACTATTTTATCGAGATTTTTAATATAGTAAAATAATCTTGGTTTTACAAAGATTTTACTAGAGATCCATATGACTGCATATCATCACGTTTATATTCTTAATTCTCACAGTTTTACATGTAAATAGTGATAAAATTATAAACATCTTTTGTAATACTTTTTTGTCTACACAACCGACATTATACACATACTTATCTTTAGATATTTTAATACTCAGTTATTAGTATTTTTATTTTATATATATACACGCGACTGAGAGATTAAGGCAATCATAATAATAAAATCAATTTTAGCGTTTTTTTAAATATTTTTTTAATGTTTTTTTCTTATTGATCTATAATAATAGATATAAAAGTGAATTGAAATAAAAACGTCTATAAAATTGATAGTAATTGATGGATAATAATGGATTCATTGAATGCAGTTATTTGGCTCCGAGGTTTCCTCACGCATAAAGTGGGAGAAATTCGAAGACAACTATCGATTCCAAAAGCCGCTCCGCCCCCATTGGAGCCTTTTGCCTCCTTCCGTTGTGGGAGGATACGCGTGCCCGTTCAGTTTTCGTTCGCTCGCGAGTTAAACGACTTTCCTCTGGCTGTTAGCATCTCCCGGCGTTGATCAACCTCCTAGGATCCGCACACCGAAGGATCCGCTTGTAATTCCTGCTTTAATTCCTGCCACCTAGACATTTATAGTTCCTAGGATAAATGAATCCTAGATCCACGTGGATTTAAAGATCTGCGCAGTTCGTACTTGAATGATTTTTATTTCGATCTCACGCTTCAATATTAGTGAATTCAAAAGCTGCATATCCAAGGATCTATTGATATCCTTTATTTTTTTATATAATAGTTTTAACGTGTACATCGAGAATATTGGTGGACCCATGAAAATTACGCGCTCGCGCGCGCGTGTCAAAGATATCCAAATTTGTGTATGCAAAAGTTTTCCATTTAAATTCATGTAGGTATCGGGAAAGCGTGTTTTATACAGGTTCTGCAATTTAAAAGAGTTGTAGGAAATATTCAAAGAAATTAGGTTCAAGTGAATCTAATGGATATTATCGGAAGGATTGTCTGCTTCTGTGGATTCGCAACATTTTGTGCTTTATGAAAATATGCTCCAAACGAACTCGAAAGAAGCTTTGGAAGAATAATCCTTACCTCCGCATATCTTGCATCAAGTCATGCTTTCAAAAATTCCTTTTTCCGAAATCCCTTAGATTCAAGTTCCCTTAGATTCTCTTGCATCCCTGTCTCTCTAAAGATTTAGTCATCTAACGTACCGCGCGTCGTCAAAGATCCTTCCTTCGGAATCCGTGGTCTCTGGGATCTGCGGATCCAAGACAGCCGGGATGGAGAAGGAATGGACTGCCAGTGCGTGGTCGTCTATACGGTGATCTCGCCTTCGACTACTATCGCACCCGCGCTTCGCGTTCAAATAGAAGATACTCTCGCGCGACCCTCTACATCTGGATGCGTCTCCTGGATCAAGTGCTACGTTAAAAGGTTCAGCAGACTCGTCTATAGCGCTGGGAGCTGTATTAACAACTACTCTCTATAATATAAATTACGATCGAATTGATAGATATGATAAATAATTTTTCTTTTCAATTATAGAGATTGTAGAGAGAAGTGATGTTCACTTAATATTATATTAAGGCCTTTTATAAGCTAAGCCTTTATCACCTTTAAGATGATCTGAAGTTAACAATTGTTTTTAAATTACCAATTGTTACAGAGCTGTAGCCGCGTATCTCCGCGCGTTAAACCTTAGTCCTAACAATGCAGTCGTACATGGAAATTTGGCGTGCGTTTATTATGAACAAGGGTGAGTTAATGTTTTACATTTATGCTTGCAAGAGAAATTTTCGAGGGAGAACTAACATAATGATAAAACAAAACGTCGACATATTCCGAGATAAAAAAAAAGTAATCGAAAATTGTGTAATATTATAGACTCATCGACCTGGCCATCGATACATATCGTCGTGCTATTGAACTACAACCTAATTTCCCTGATGCGTACTGCAATCTGGCGAACGCTCTCAAAGAAAAAGGACAAGTGGTCGAAGCGGAAGAATGTTACAATACCGCCCTCCGACTTTGTCCCACACACGCGGATTCTCTTAATAACTTGGTACGAAATTATGTTATTTTAAATGTAATGTAAATGCTAGAAGAATAATTAAATAAGTTTATAATGAAATGATTTCTTTAGGCCAACATAAAACGCGAGCAAGGCTACATTGAGGAGGCAACTCGCTTATATCTTAAAGCCTTGGAAGTATTTCCCGAGTTTGCGGCCGCCCACAGCAATCTCGCCTCTGTCTTGCAGCAGCAGGGCAAACTGAATGAGGCATTGATGCATTATAAGGAAGCAATTCGCATACAGCCAACCTTTGCCGATGCTTATTCAAATATGGGAAACACTCTGAAAGAGATGCAAGATATACAAGGCGCTCTACAATGCTACACTCGGGCTATTCAAATTAATCCGGCCTTTGCTGACGCTCATTCCAATTTAGCATCGATCCACAAAGATTCCGGCAACATTCCCGAAGCGATTCAATCATACAGAACAGCGTTGAAGTTGAAGCCAGACTTTCCAGATGCCTATTGCAACTTGGCGCACTGTTTGCAAATAGTGTGCGATTGGACTGATTATGAAGCCAGGATGAAGAAGTTGGTGTCTATTGTTGCTGAACAGCTAGATAAAAATAGACTACCTAGCGTGCATCCGCATCATTCCATGCTTTATCCTTTATCTCACGAGTTCCGGAAAGCTATTGCTGCTCGACATGCTAATCTTTGCATAGAGAAAGTAAGTCCGCTTATTTATTCAGTAAATCTTTCTTTATAACAATTAATATACTTTATTGAAAATGATATTCTATTCCGTTTACTATTCTATAAATATTTTCACTTCATCGGTAATTATTATATATGAAATTATATATGAAATTATATATAAATTATATATAAATCTGTATATTGCAGATCCATGTTCTTCACAAACAACCATATAAATACCCGCGTACAATTGGCACACGATTGAAGATTGGATATGTTTCGTCGGACTTTGGTAATCATCCGACCAGTCACTTGATGCAATCAATACCTGGCTTACACGAGCGTGAGAAAGTCGAGATCTTCTGTTACGCACTTAGCGCAGATGATGGCACAACCTTTCGTGCGAAGATAGCGCGAGAGGCCGAGCATTTTGTCGATCTCTCTCAAATTCCATGCAATGGTAAAGCTGCCGACCGCATCAATGCAGATGGCATCCATATTCTAGTGAACATGAACGGCTATACGAAAGGTGCTAGAAACGAGATCTTCGCTTTGCGACCAGCTCCGATCCAGGTCATGTGGCTAGGTTATCCTGGTACTTCTGGCGCAAGTTTCATGGACTATCTCATTACGGACGAGGTCACATCGCCGTTGGAGCTCGCCAGTCAATACAGCGAGAAACTCGCCTATATGCCACACACTTATTTCATCGGCGATCATAAGTACGTAAATTTAGTTTTTATTTATTATTATTCGCGAATTTTTTTAATAGATGATAAAGATTATATAAAGATCAAATAGCTGCATTCTTGTAAAATCTCATTTTACAAAAAATTGTATGTATAGCTTGGCCAAATTAACAATTACATCTATTTACTCTTAGGCAAATGTTTCCTCATCTGAAGGAACGTTTAATCTTAACGGACAAGTTGAATCACAAAGGCAAAGTAGCTGACAACGTTGCGGTAATCAATGCCACGGATCTCTCTCCGATGATTGAGAATACTCTGATAAAAGAGATTCGCGAGGTAGTTGTGCCAGACAAAAAGCAACCCGTTGAAATTTCACTCAAAGTTGCCGAATTACCGACTACTACTCCAATTGAAACGATGATTGCTTCTGGTCAGTGTCAAATGTCTGTGAATGGCGTCGTTGTGCAAAACGGTATGGCCACCACACAGGTGAATAACAAAACTGCTACAGGCGAGGAGGTGCCTCAGAATATTGTGATTACAACCAGGCAACAGTACGGCTTGCCGGAGGATGCCGTAGTTTATTGCAACTTTAATCAGTTGTATAAAATCGATCCACTTACTCTTCACATGTGGGCACACGTAAGTAACAACAAAGCAATTTCATGAGACGTAAATTCCACATCAAATTGTCTGTAACTGCTTGATTCTAGATATTAAAACACGTGCCAAATTCCGTGCTGTGGTTGCTACGTTTTCCGGCGGTCGGTGAACCTAATCTTCAAGCAACGGCACAACAATTAGGTTTGACGCCCGGCAGAATTCTGTTCAGCAATGTTGCTGCTAAAGAAGAACATGTGAGACGAGGCCAATTGGCCGACGTATGTTTAGACACACCACTTTGCAATGGACACACAACCAGTATGGATGTTTTGTGGACTGGAACGCCGGTAGTTACACTTCCCGGAGAAACTCTAGCCTCTCGTGTCGCAGCTAGTCAATTAAATACTCTTGGCTGTCCCGAACTAGTAGCGCGAACACGGCAGGAATATCAAGATATCGCTATTAGATTGGGTACCGATAGAGAATAGTAAGTATTTTGACATTTGTGACATGCCTCTTTAAGGCATTATATAGTTATTTTTTTATAAAATTTAACATATATTAAGATTGAAATTAATCTAATAAATTAAAAACTTAAAATTCAATAAATAAGAATAACAGTTCAAAATGGTTTTAACGTCTGTACAAAATTTATATTGTTGATAAAAATAGTTACTCATACATAATAACTTGAATGATTCATATATTATATTATTTAATTTATTTAATAAACTTATTTCTTTATGCCAGCTTGAAAGCAACAAGAGCTAAAGTTTGGAAGGCTCGATCAGAAAGCCCACTATTTAACTGCAAGCTGTACGCCATGGGCATGGAGATGTTGTACACAAAGATGTGGGAGCGTTACGCGCATGGAGAAAATCCTGATCATGTTTCAGCCCTTGATAAGAACGATAGTCAAAAATCATCAAGCATTTCTTCTTAAGATATTTGACGATTACTTGAGCTTCAATTTTGCGATTAACGATTTCTCTTCCCCGAAAATTTTAGCATTTGCAATTATAGTTAATATATCTATATTCCCATCGTATATAAATTTCGTATCTCTGCTGAAACTATTTTGTACAATAAATTCACGGAGCTTAAACTAGACAGTAGATATCAATGTATACATTTATACAAGATTTCTTATAATTCTCGCGCTCTGTACTTTTTTTTAAAAATGATTTTCTTAATAACATTTGCGCGTTCGATAAAAATCAGTTGAATCGTTTTATCAATTTCGTAAAAAATTATGGAAAAGCAATTTGAATTCACCCATGTAAGAAATTAAAAAAAAACTGTTAAAAATAGTAACAATAGCAAGTATTAATGAATATTCTTGTTTGTAGAAAAACAATATTTCCAATATCTTATTTTTTATCTATCTTCTTCTGCAACGTATCTGAATAAAATATTATCAATGGATTTATTGAATTATCAAAAATATTTTTAAAAATTGAAACTTGAGATTTAATGACTTTTTAAAAATTTTAGAGAATTACAACAAAAATTGGCATTTTCAAAAATTTAGATATCAAGAACTTTAAAAGAAATTAATATGCAAAATTTTCTTTTTAATTTACAATTTTACCGCAAGTTGTACTATTATAAACTGCAATCGAAATCTACTATTGTATAATTTGCTTATATTATTGCAATTGACAAATATGAATATCGTGCTATCGAGATATCTATCCTCGCTTTCTGTAAATGACCCTTTAACGCAGAGATGTGATTTGTTGAAGAACACACGAATACTTGACAAAGATTAGGCTTTAGAATTTTCTAAACTTCACCATATCGTTCCACTATCTCAAAAGATATAAAGGCATAAATTGCACGGTTTGTTCTTTGAAATTTAGAGAAATCCTGAAAGATAAAAAGCCAAAAGAAAAGATCGAAAGATGCCAAAGATTTGCAAAATCTTATTAAATTTCAATAAACCAAGAATTGTGTAAATTCAAGAATCCAATATATATGTAATTTAAACAAGGAACCAGAAATCTCCAAATTCAAAACGTTTTTTTCAATCGAGATTGAATTCAAAGACATACAAGTTATAAGTTGATTAAGATCGTAGAGGAAAAAAAATCGGAAAAATTTGTAGAAGAAAGAGAAAGAGAGAGAGAGAAAATGCCAAAAATGAATCTAAAAAACTATAAATCTAGAAATTTTGAATGCAAAGCTTGAATATCGAAATAATTTGTTTAGTAATTGATCACGTGTGACTTCTATTTTTATAAAATGGTGATGTTAAAAAGCTAAAAGTTTTTTGGGTATTTGATGTCTAATGTCAGTACAATCAAATTTTTGTAAGGATAAAAGTATATACGATACAATTGTTGAAATCATTTCGATATTCATTTGTTGTAGTTAACACAGTTTATCATTTTCAATATTGGGATTCTCCAAACATTTGAAAAATGAGATATTACTTATCGGATACGGACGGCGTAACATAACTGTATTATATCAAACGACTAATGATAATGTTCATGTAAATATTAATAAAGGTAATTGTTAATTATTTACGTTAATCCAATAGCTGATATTGTGCGATTTGTGGTATTGACGAAATGTGTAGAGATAAAAAATATTGGAAAAATATAGCGAATTGTTCTATGTGTAGAAAATAAAAATGATAAACGAAACAATCTTTTACAGTTTGTACGTTGACATTGTACATTCTGTGATTTGGAACATTTGTGTCGATACATCATTAGTGCGATGATCTTATGGTAATTGACAAAAAAAGTATCTCGAAGGACAGCGAGTATTAATAATTGCGTTCTTAATGTAATGATCGCTCAAGTATAATTGTATTATATTTTCAATATGCTCTGAATTTAAATATAATCCCCCATCGTTGTATTTAATTAATTAAATAAATATGGGTTATGAGAAAAAAAATTACACAACCAGTGAAGTTTATCACTATTCGAGTAATAGGTGAATCACCATGGGTAGCATTATCAAGGAATGTACATACTTTATTAGCCATTGGATAATTGTTTTATCGTTTATACATGTGTCAAGCAAATTGTTGGCAATATTCTAGTAGTTTGTCAACAAATTTGAAAATATTACCGCAAATTGGCATATTAATTATATTGATAAGCTCGTGTTCTGCTAGCAGAACATGTTGACAGAAAATGACAGCAGGTTACCAATAGAAACTAGGCAGATTCTGCCATTTCGTAGCTACTTTAATACATATGCTCGATTTCAGTCAGTCTACTACTATATTAGTTTTCAAAATATCTGTGATATTTCATTATATGAATATTACATATTCTGTTGACAAAATTTGAAAAATACTATTTTATAGATTGGCTATTTGAAATACAAACGTACATTTTTCAAGTGAAACTTGTTTCCTAGTGATTAATGACTGATTAAAAAAAAAATGGCTATACATTTTTTTTTTTTTCTAAAAGAGGTTGTTGAATTTAAGAAATCCGTGACTTTGTGTTTAATAAATGCCTTTAAATAATTAAATTAAGCAAAGCAAGTTAAACGTTACTTTTTGCAGAAATTCGTATTGGAATTGATTTCTTTCTATAATACCATCAATTTTAGATAGGTGACGCGCATATTAACTGTCGCAGATCGCATTTCTCTATCACGTTCAATAGCATATCCGCCCACCGTGGCACGGCGTGTACCCCGTCGGGACTATCAGTATCGCTCTTGATAGTCGCTATTTGTTAAACGTCGTCGTTACGTGACAGATAAAAGCATTGTAATGCGGGCATTTAGCTTTTATGACGCGCACTTATCGCGCATTCACATGAAGTCCGTCGAATCGTTTCGCGCCTCATTGCGAGCCAATATACAATACATTGGTATAATAAACTCAAAGAACACTATAACATCCTAAAATTTCGAAAACGTTGTCGTGAAAAAGATATTTCTGTGGAAAAAACATCATTACGAAGTTTCTAAAAAGCCTCGATTTATGTCTCGATTTATATAATCGAAATATTTAAATAGATTGAAAAAATATATAGGTACCGAAAAAATTCGCTCATATTTATCATAATATGCATATACATATATACATATAATTCGATTTACAAAGTTGACTTACGAAGTTGAATGAAAATGGATTTTACAAATCAAGATTAACAGCTACTTATTATAATCCACATTGAAAAAGGAATATTTAATCATTTTGTGTTATTGAACCTATAACGTGACGATATGCGAGAGAAAGTTAATTTATTTCAATGTATAAGTAAAAGGATGTGATTAATGCAAGAGGAAATGATTCATATGATTTTTCATTTCTGACACCATGATTCAATATGGCTGCGGTGTGCGGATGAGAGACAGAGTTGGAATCTTAAGTATCAAATTAAAATGATTTAAACGCTGATAATGAATTTTCCATAGGTCATTCCATATAAACATATGACATGCGTAAGTTCCTATTTTTGTTTTTGGCGCAGCAACAGCATTGCGATCGCGTTTCATACGGCCCTTAGGCGCAGTATCGATTGCTGCCACCTTGCGAGGGTGAAACTGGGTCGCAAGTACCCTTCCCACAGAGAACAGTCGCTTGCTTTATTCCTTCCTCGTCGTGCATGTCATTTTATATCATTCTCTCTTTCTTATCAGCTCATTGTCAAATTAATTCATGCCATTGCTGTTGCTTTTAATATTAATGTATAATTAATAATAGTCAGATATTCTAATATTAATATCCAAACGCTTATATATATATATATATATATATATATATATACACACACACTTCATTCATGATTATGTTCATATATATTTCCAATTATATATATTTCGTTTCACAGTCGTTTTGTTTTTATTTTGACAGAATTTTTTTTTTTGTAATTTGATATGCCATTTTTATAATTGATTATTTAGGTATGAATGTCAGGGACTCGTCCCAGATCGTAAATAGACTTGAACGCGTTTATATGCACTGTATATGTATATACGTATACTCGCGCATCCCATTTACTTTACCTTCTTCTCTTTCTAACCTATGTATTTCACTCGCTCTCCTCTACAGTCTCTCCTCTTCTTTTTTTATCTTCTCGTAGTGACAGGCACAATTTTCAGAATTAACATCATGCTCAAATTAAATTG
>NW_017259568.1:372083-374583 GCF_001594045.1 Atta colombica | reverse complement strand
GCATTTCAAGGCTGAGTTATCGTCCCCCTTGTCCGCCACCTCATCCCAGTACGTCCACCGTCGGTTTCATCCTCGTCTATCTGCCATGTAACCTGCCGTGTCGCGCAGCGGCGATCTATCCCTATCGCATGACTCCGCAGCGTTACGCAACAGCCTGCGCGTCGTGAACGCGACGTTGCCGCGCGCACCACACCGCGGCGCGGCGGGGCGCAGAGCGGCGCGACGCGCCGACGCGCAGCCAAGAAACGTTAGGCGTATACATATACCTACCAAGTATATTCACGTATCACGTACATCTATACATATATACGTAGACACGCGCGTCCGCTTTGTGACGTAGGGCCTGGTTTGCGACTGAGCTTGTTATATAGGTAGTGGCCTGGTGGAGAGAATCTAGGTAAAGGCTCAGATCCGACCCGAATTTAAAATCTCGATATTTCCGACGTAAGCCCATATACATACATATATCTGACAATTTGATAATTATATATCAAGTGAGCGCAGTATATATAAATCATTGTGCGATATTATGCGAGTAACCGACAGGATTTATGATTTATATTTATGCTAAATCAGCTAGACATTGGATAACTGATAATTTTATTTATCTTATTTATTAGGATAATAAATAAGATTCGAGATTGAATCAATAGCTATGCGAAACCGCCCACTGCGAAAAGATTCGTGTATCATGCACCTTCATTACACTTCCGATGTACTTCCGCATAGCATTGGACGCACTCTGAAGGAGACTCGTAAATACACCTGCGATCGCAAAAATGCACGCAATGCTCGCGTGCCACCGCTCGCGCTCGTTCAGCAAAAATAAAGATCAATCCTTGTCCTATCGAACGTTATAAACGTTATAAACGTATCATCGATTATGATGATCAAAGTTTAGTAAATGTTGCTTGTAATGACAAAAAAATTATAGAAGAGAGACAATGGACAACAAACGTGCATAAAATGAATATAAGAAGAATGAATATTATGATGATTAATTTTGATTTTTTTATCAGCATTACACAAGCAATGATGTAAATATGCGATAATTTTTATTTATCGAAGATTTTTATATCTGTCATCTCTATTTAAAGAAAAATAGGCAAAGGTAGATCGAGTAGATTATAACAATAGATTAAAACAGTAGGAAAGAGAATCAGAAAAACGGCGAATCTAGCTCTTTTCATCGTTGTACATTTCTTCGACATTCCATATATTTCTACGGCATTATTTTCCCTGTTCGCACTCTTCCCTATCCCTACTCTTGCGTTTCCTTCGATCTCCTCGACGACGAAGAACAGTCTGACAATGGCTCTTTTTTCCGACAACGTCCGAAGGTCGAAATACGAGACGAGCCGGTATCGAATGGGAGTATAGTACGACGAAGCAAAATGGCGAGCCTAACGTTCACGTAACCGAGGCAGGGGAATCCCTCCACACGTTGGTTAAATCTAGCTCGCAGTTTTTTCTCGAGCGCCTACAAGGCCGGTTAATTATGCTCTCGTCTTTTTGCAACTCGTCGGTTATTATAAAGATCCTCTCTCTTTCTCGATGCATGCTTTGCGCGTGTCTAACTCACGTGTATTGCGCTAGGAAAAGATAAGAAGATAAGAAGATTTGCTTCGTTGAATAATTTTGCGACGGATATTTTCTAATATATCCAGAAAGATGGATAAATAAAAACGTGTCTCTCGAATGAAATTTCCGTACGGATGATAAATGAAGATTTGAGTAATCTCACAGAAATTATGATTATATACTTTTTTTTGATACTGAGTTAACTTCGTTAAATTCTCTAATATCTTATTTATTTGATCGAATTCGATCGTCCTAAGAAAGAAAGGAGCAATTCTTGCATAAAAAGATCTTAATATATTATATCTCTTTACCAACAAAGAAAGGAAATTCGTGACAAATTAAATAGGACGAAGATTTTTGTAAAACTACATTAACGAATCACGATACTTAATTTTTGTGTTGATATAATAATGTCTAAGCACCGTTATAATTTGAAAATTTATATAAATATACTAATGACTTAATATAAAATGATTTAATATAAGATCGAAAGGTCTATTGTACACAAAAATTGTTTAGTATTGTTAGTATACACTTGCACGTACATTCTGCGAATTAACTTTTTTGCTGCTGTATGTAACTACAATATATTTTTGACTTTGTTCTGAAAGTCATTATATTGTTTTAATTTTATTTAATAAGATGTGATCTTCAATAAATATGCGTTTCTAATCATATGATTGAATATAGCGGACGAGAACTCGCGTACTAGAAAATCATAAGCATCCGTGCTTGCATAATGTACACCGAGTAACATCAATTACCGAGTAACTACAATTCGCAGTCGGTTATGGCGACAAAATAATTGCCGACATTCTTTTTGCACTTTATACAAAACGATTGATGCATAAGAGTTATAAATATACGCGTAAGCAATAGAAAAGCGGTAAATATATCAATAAATAAGTATGTGTAAGCC
>NW_017259568.1:365367-371983 GCF_001594045.1 Atta colombica | reverse complement strand
TTATTTTATAATAAAATATCTATTAAAATATTGTAATTAAGATGATAATAAAATTTTATCTTGATAAATATTCATATTAGTACTATTAAATTATTATGCGAGATAGAAATGTAATAGAAATTACATCATTGTATAATAGTAATTTCGTTAATGTAACAAGTATTGAATATATATTTTATATAAATGATATTATATAGTACAAGTGCATGGTAAGATTGATAAGATGCGACCATTCAACACGGGAAGATGTTTTCTTTCATCGCTCGTGCGTAATTGCTGTTTATAGTAAACAACTCGCATATATAGCAAAAATATACGATGCTAGGCACTTTTAAGAGTAATGGAAAAATGTATTTAGACTATTATTTTACAATAAGTTATTATATTTTATAATGAAATATTTTATTGTATTTTATTGATCATATGATTGAATGACCAACGTAACTTACGTTGCTTTATGATAGTTACGACATACACATAGATATACAAGAGAGTAAATAGCACGCTGGTGTTTCCTGTATACCGGGTGTCCCACATATTTTAATTGTACTTGTTGTTTATAATCTACTACAATTAGTAAAAATAAAAGTGAAGGAGTGAAATTAATGAAAAGATGAAAAAATTAATGTAATATTTATTACAAATAAATATTTAAAGAAATTAATAAAATAATAATTTTGTGAGATTATAGTATAATAAATAATATACAAGAAGAGATAATGATTTCTTGGTACCAATTATTATTTTTGTAGATTCTTGGAGAATACATATAATTAAAAAAACTATATTAACTACGATTTAGACTCAAATCATTGACTATATATATTGTACATAATCGTGAATCTTACACGTGAAGGAACATGACATAAAAAATATTTTTATTGGAATTGGCAATAATTCAATAAATTGTAAAACTAGTAACTATAACTACTACAACTATTGAAATTCGTAATAAATCATAAAATTACAAAATAATTTGAATTAAAGACAAAACACTACAATTATTTCTCTTCGAGATCTATTGATGAAATTCAATGCCATTTTATATAAGCGATAAAATTGTGAACATTTCACTATTCCACTATTTTTAATAAGAGGGCCAAAAACAACGAAGAATATGCGAACAGCGCGCGTGTGCAGTGACACAGATTTACGTCTCCAATCTCTCCTCTTCCTTCACCTTCCTCCTTTCATCAATCCCTTTGCAAACTGGGCCAATGCATATAAACAGATAATTACATAAATTTATCCGTCAAATTTTTCAGTTTTTTCAGCAAATTTTCAGACTTTCATTTCATTCGTTTTTCTATTCTAACATTGGACATTTCTATACTATGAGAAATGTTAAAGATTTTTATAGTAAATATTTTTGCAGACTTATTAATTTGAATCTCCTTATACACAAGCTAATATAACATTAATACACGTTATCGAAGGAACGTTATAATGTCTTAGAACGTTCGAAACCTTCGAACATAAGAGAATTTTCTGAAAATGTCTTTAGAACATCACTCTCGAAATAATGTACTGTATAGGAGGAGATTCTTCGATTGCAAAATTTAACTAGCTTTTTTAACTATCTTCGATTATACGGATTCTACGGATTCTTGTTTTCATGAAGCCAAGAACCCAATTAGATTATGAATCATCAGTACCACATCAGTTATGTCATTGAGCGTGAGAACCATCTATGATCTTTCCAGGACCCTGAACGTTCTCTTCCTGCTCAGTCCGAATTGGCCGTACGTAGAAAGAAGGCCGACCATAAGAAATCAACTTTCAGAGAAGATGGAGGTAACTTGAGGGAAAAAGCAGAATATTGATATTTCCGTTGTTCGAATCTGTATGGCAGGTTTGGTCGAGAGCATGCGCGCAACATGTGCCCACCTACCCACTCATCTACCTGCCTACTAATCTGCTTGCCTGGTTACCTGTCTACCGGTTTACCTTGGTCCTTTGAATAAGCAGTAGGTAGGTTCTTAAGTACATCTCTTACGTAAGTTAGTTTGCCGCAAATGCCGGATCAGCAAGATTGGAAGAAGAGAGGGGAGAGAGGAGACGGGAGAAAAGAATGATAGTTGAAAACAACGAAAAAGAATCAGAAGAATTGATGATTTTCATGATAATCTATTTATTTTTTTCTCTTTTTTTTTTTGATTAAAAATAATTTCAAAGGATATATCTTTTTTTTAAGAAGAAATTTTTTTTTAATTCACATTTAAATAATTGTTTTGCATTGATAAGAGAGAGATAATTTGGGCGCGTAGAAATTTAAATTAATTTGCATATCACATTATAGATGCCTTTAAATTATATATAATTATGTATCGTATTTCGTGTGATTGCTTTCGTGATATGTAATTATTTCTGTTATTTTGCCTTTCACAAGATTTTGATACTTCATCAATCGAGCATCTATCGAAATGAGACGATTAACGTTCATTTCCTAAGCCATTAACGGAAATTTCCCAAGTCAACCTGTATTCGTGTATCCTTTACAATATTTTACGAAGAATCGGGATGAGGAAACACTTAATCATTTCCATGTACGATGACCAGTAATTTTCTTACATCGTGCGCCATGACGCGCAAATCAGCCAGCTCGTGCGTTCACAATTTCCGGGAAGAGAGGAACGCGAGTGTCGGTCAGTACGCTTCCCGTAGGAGCGGCGCTTGTTGTCCTTGAGTTGTTGTCTTGATTCTCCCCCGACAGTTCTTCTAGCAGAAAGCTTCGTTTCACAGGGCGTGGTTTAACGATGACCTCAGCGGCCATCTTCGGCTATGAAGTCGTTTGAGAGTGGGTGAGGGTGAAAGTCGGGATGGGCTTTTGGCTGAACAGAACGAATACCGTAAAGGGTCGGTAGAAGCCTGGAAATGGATGAAAAAGAAGATACTATTCTCTGTTCTTCTACATACATGTCTCTGAATGTCTTTTCATTAAAAATGTCGGAAGATTCGAATCTTTCTTTTTTTTTTAAAATAAAAGATACTTGAAATATAAGATAAAAGATAATTGTTGTCTTCACACGTTTCTTTATAACATGAAAAATCACAAGCGCTATCTGGAAAAATATTTATTTATTTTTTTTTTTTTCTAAAAATGTACAATTACATATACGCGCGATCGACCGAAGCAAAGTAATATTGATATTGGCGAATGCGAGGTTGCCGTTGACTCGAGGTTGCCTATGCTTCGAGTAGACTGCCTAATAATTGATATCATCGTCAATTACGCAACCTACTAGTCTATGCACTCACACGCGTGCAATAACGATATATTTATACATATTGAAATTAAATAAAAAAAATATTTTGCGGTAAAAAGAAAAATAATTAATAAAAGAAATTAATTAATAAGAAATAAAAGATTTGCAAATGGCTGTGCGTCCACGCAATTCAATGGCAAGAGACAGCGTTACGCATTCATTCGCTACAAGTATGCTCCTCTCAATGCTCACTTGAACTCACTACCTCGCCATGCGCGTAGCAATCGGCGCGTAACACTGGTTGTCTTTGCCACGCGCTTACACCCGTCAGACTTTCCTATTCAATTTAACCTACTTTACCTACCTATGAGAGATGATACATTATACGCACGCATGCATATTGACGATAAATAAATGTATTATGTACTCAGCAAATCTATCTACTTATTATTAATCATTCACACACAAACTTACATAATTACATTCTTTCCCATCCTTTATATTCTATTATTTATATCTTTGCAAAAAATCAATTTATTAATATTCAGATATATGAAATATATCGTCATTATACCCAACCAATCAAGCGACACCCAATATATGTATATATAAAATATGGATTCTTTTCAGACTTTATACATTCTACAAAGAAAGGTACGCTGACTTCAGCTCGAGAAATAACCGTGCTGACTTCAGCGCTAGAGTTCCGTTCATAAACGATGCGTGCCTTTATCCGTCTTAGTTTCTTCAAGGCCTAGCTACTCCCCTTTCGCTCCCCTTCTTCTATCCCCTCCAATTGGCAGATTCACTACATGCTCATATCACGGTACCATTTCGCTTCATCGTGACTCTCTCTCTCTCGCGCGCGCGCGCGCGCGTGCTTATATCTTCCATGTCTCTCCTTTTCTTTCTATTTCATCTTTGTCTCTGTTGATTCCGTTCCTCTCTAACATCATATGCTTCGTCTCTACCTCCTCCTTCTTGATCCACGGTCTTTACCGCAGTCTCTCTGCCCCACGAGCCAACTGTTTCGCAATGATGTCATCCGCGCCATTGGCGTCGACTCGATAATATTTTCAAAAAATTCTTATTTGGAACTATTTAATAATATAAATATTGATAATTATTGATCTCTGTCAGATTACGGCTATTTAAATGATACAGAAAGTAAATGTAAAAAAAATGCATACTAAAGTTTCATATGGCATAGTATTACAATTAATACTTGAGGAAAAATTGGAAACAGCTGAAAAAAAATGACGTTAAAAAAACTTAATCATTGAATAATATAATTCCGAGAATAATATTTAATCTCTATTCTGAAATTGTCAACTGCAGCTGTGAAAACTTGATTTGCTTATTTTTCACGAAGCTAAAGTACTTTCCTGAAATCAAATATGACGCGATGAAGCAAAACGATGCAATATCAGGGCCAGCGGGTAAAATTAGATAGCGAGGATAGAATCCGAGTATATGAGCTGAAATAAAAACGGAAATATCGACCATCTATGAAAGACATTTATATAAAATTTTCTTACGCAACGTTACATGCAATATTTTTGCATAATTTCTTCTTTTAATTTGTTAATATTAGATAAATTAAAATTGAAAATTTTTGTATAGTTATCAACAACAACGTGATTTTATTTTTTTTGTAACAGTTCTGTTACGAAATTTGCTAATATTATAGGAGACTTTATTCTCTCTCTTTCCCTCTCGTTAATAAGTAGACATAATTGAAATTTTATAATGCACTATAATCGAAATCATAATTTTGATAATTTTTGAACAAAACAAGTTTGTCCCATTTTTTTTCTTTCTTTATCGTTTGCCATCTCCAAAAGTAATTGTCTCCTTTCTGTCATCTTATAGATATAGGTCTTATATAATATTTACATCGGCCATATTGCATTATAATGATAAAAATAAAATAATGAATAATAGATTTCTTCATAATTAATTTTCAAAATTTTATTAATGAAATATTGTAAATAGTGTTCAAATGTCTTTATTTCTGCGTACAAATGGACACCATTGCATTGCGTAACACATTCAGATACTAGCCAGAGTATGATTAACGCAAAGCGTTACTCTACTCGAATGTAAAGCAATACATAGCTATACATGATGTTTCTCTCAAAGTATATTCCTGAAAATATATACTCTAAAGAATATTGAACAAAAAGAAATATTAAGGAGAGTAACAATATGAGAATAACAAAACTATATTTTCTTTATTTAATGCTTGATTTCATTTCTCGATTTAATCTCTTATCAACATCACAACATCAATATAGACTTTAGCTTTTGGTCCATTTCTACGAAATATTCTGTTTCGAGTATCATTTGCGAGTATAAGTGTACGTTTAAGAACTAAAATGTTTATAACACGTAACACGTAAATTACTAGTTTATATGATTTATCATTCGCTCAATTAACAATTTCTAACATCACAACTAATTATTCATTAACATTTGTATTATGTTGAAAAAAATTGGACATATTTGCAATGTTAGTCGTCGATATCATAATTAAAAATTAGATCGATTCCAATTCTTAAAACTTTATAGATGTAGGAAGAAAATATTGACATACCCCTTATAAATTGTAAGGTTACAAAAATTATAAGTACATGAGTTGCACAATTAATATGCATGTACGAATGCATTCCCAATTAACGGATTCTATTAAAATAATAGCTGAAATAAGTACATGACTGAATTAAAAAAAATCGATAATATCTTATAGAAAAAAATTAATTTTTTATGTACAAATAACAGTAGTTTATATAAAAATATATTAATAATGCGAAAGTTTTATTTATTTTTATATAATTTTGTTGGAATACATATATAAAATAGATAATTACAAGTTTGAATAGATATATGTCAATACAATTTTTAAAATATTTTAGCTGTAAATAAATAATTTTGGTAATAAAAATGGAAATTAAATCTATAATATAAATTAAGAATCATATGTCAGTAATAAATGCGATCAAAAGCAAAAAAAAAACAAAATTTTTAAAAAGGATATTAGTATATATATATACATTGATTGAGATTTCTTAATCGATCGCTGTATAATGAAAAAGAATTAAGTGCGAGAAAAATATGTGAAAACGTCACGTCGATCTAGTTAGTTTTCCGGCCGGTCGGGAAAAAAATCTGCGACAGCCGGTATTTGCAGAGTTACGAAAGTAAGCAGCTTTAGAAAGTATAGTACGCGACAAGGAGGTGAACGGCGACCTAAGTCTGGGATCTTACATGATTATATAGAATCTAACAACATATTTGGACAACACTAACTCCATATGTAGGCGGAACTTAAATTACATTACATAATTTATCAATATTTTAGTTACTTGACATTTAATACTGCTAATAAAAAATAATTTTAAAAATAAATA
>NW_017259568.1:363424-365267 GCF_001594045.1 Atta colombica | reverse complement strand
TATATGTATGTATATTTATAATAAATATATATGTATAATAAAATCCATGTGTTTCCAAACTATTAAAAATCACTTTTTTCCAACCATAATTTTACACTCCAAAAGAAGCCCTCATAAAACGCTTTATAAAATCATGGATGAAATATAGTGATAGTAAAAATTCCCGAATATCATACAATTATGCACTTAAAATTATTTGTAAATTCAAGTATACATACATATCGAATGAATTGTAGCATTCTAGAACGCGCATATTTCAATGTTTGCTAATATAAGAATTGCAATATATATCAAATTGAAGCAAATATTGAGAGAAAAATTCATTGAAGTATGGCCGGTACTCTCTCAGTGTTTTCCGTGATCCCAGAGCCTCTAATATTGTCTGTCACAGCTGGGGGAACACAGCTTTCACCGTTGAGTCCGTGCTACGTTGAATTGTGAACGTTAAATCGTGAATTCAATAATCTGCGAAACCACGGATCTAAGATTACATGGAAGTTAAGAAATAGAAAATTTTCAAAATGAATAAAATATATAAATATATACATTTTATAGAGTTAAAAGAAATTCAAATATCATCAAAATCAAAGGTTTTTAATATTAATTTGATATATCATTATATTTTATCTAAAAAGTATTTAAAGATGTAAACAATATATACAACAAATTGAATAAAAAAATATATAAAGTATGTTACGTGAAACTAAAGATTTATTAATTCATAAAATAAAAATCTAAAAAATGAATCTATAAAATTTCAAAGATATATCAATAGAGCAATGTTGTTCCATATAAAAGCAATCGATTCCAAGTCGAACGTTTTCGACCCTGGCTCTCATCCTCGTGCCTCGATTTTATAATATTGAAGAGTTTGAAAGTTGTGAGTAAAGAGATATAAATGGTAACCCATTTGTGGTAATGATTACCATATATTCATTTTTTATATATCAGGCTCGTGGAACATAGAATTTTCAAGATCCATGAACTGTAGAAAATAACAATATCGCGTTTTCGAAATAAAGTCTGAATCTCAAAATATGTTGCACCTCTAGTCACTACGTTTTAATATCATAAGAAATTATTTTTTTTTATTTCCCTCTGTCGAGATTCATATATAGAATTAAGAATATTCTTTATTATTAGTGTTCTTTCTTATATAAAAGAACGAAAGAAAATGAATGGCAAAGATTTTGGATTTTAACGATTCAATTTTACCGCATGTCCCAAAAACGGATATACCATTATTTGAGAGAAAGAAAATCAGTTTATTTTATGAAATTGTGCTTTGTCGTGGGGCCGATAGGAGAGAGAAAAAGACTGACTGTCGTTTTACATATAAGCCAAGCCAGTTTCTCACCCCCACTGACCCAGCGACCGAGAGTCTGCGCTGTCGTACAAGACAAGAAAAGTAGCTGGGATGAGCCGTTCCGTCCTCCGTTGCTTCCTGCTGTGTTCTTCGATATGTATTCTCTGCAGTCGGCCGCCGTAACAAACGTTAGATCACACACTGGCCCAGCAAGTCGAAGCTACAGCGCGGTCACGTGACAACGACAGTTGCGTCACATAGTTCAGCCCCTCTCGCCGAGTCTCTTGCTGAGTCGACTAAAGAGAGAGAAGGGATCGCCATCTTTGTCGACCGAGTGAGCGACAATGTGCGAAAATAAGAGAAAGAGAGAACGAGAGAAAGATTGCGAACACACGGCACCAATGATGGACCACCATTTTTTTTTTTCATTTTCTTTCCGTCTTTTCCCGTCTGTTATTTTTCTTCTTATTATTTCTTTTTATTATATTTTATATATAATATACATGCGAAAATAGAAACAAATTTCATCTATAATAA
>NW_017259568.1:359165-363324 GCF_001594045.1 Atta colombica | reverse complement strand
TATATATATGTACACACGATTTGTAAAATAAAAAATTCGCGAAGAAACTCACAAAGTACGAAATGTAATGCTTAAAAACAATATTAATTGTGATTAAGATTTGCGAAATTGAAAAATTGTAATCGTCAATCGATAATCCGAAGAATGAAGAAAAACTATCATTAAAATAGCTTTCACCTTTTTTAATACAGTTCCGAGCATTCGTAAGAGAAAATACGCAAAGATAGATTGCTAGATCTCTATTCACTGCACTGCCTGCACTGATTGCGCGATCTTTGAGCGGAAATGTTCGATGATACCAGGCTTGCGCAGGAAGTAGAGATGGAAAGAGAGGGGAAAAAAGAAAGAAAGAGTCCAAAGGTTGCGGTAAATAGGTCAAACAGTCGCAATCAATGGGTCGTGTATTTTTTTTTCTCCTCGAGTTCTGCTTTCACGAGCAGGGAGAAGGACGGTGATATCTCTCTCTCTCTCTCTCTCTCTCTCTCTCTCTCTCTCTCTCTCTCGCGCGCATTAAATCTCTCTTGTTTTTTCCCCCTTCAATCTTGAGAACAGAATTTCTTTCGATTGACAAATCATCTTGATACTCACACACAAAAAATCAAATCCAAAAATATGTACGAGGTTAGCACGATTCAAGCCAAGCACGAAAGTCTTGCTTCCGATCACGCCACGCACGCAGAAATTGCGATTCGTGCAACATTACTCGTATAGGCGGCGCCTATTTCTGTTGGATCCTCTTCTTTTAAAATGGACGTTTGTATCTTTACGACACAATGTTACCTTCTCGGCTTCCCGTTTTTCGATTTACTTTTATTTCGATTTTTTTCTTTAGCTTAAGTTTTCTTTAAGTTTTCTTTTCATGATCTTGATTGTTTTTTGAAAATATTAATTCCTCTTGATATTAGACAAGTAAAAGAGAAGAATAAAGTCAAACTATAGGAGATCCAGCTCTCGTTATTACAATAAAACAGATTAAGTTTCGGGAAGCTAGTCTTGGGTATGTATGCTGATGCAATGTTGATTAAATAGATTCTACTGGATTTCCTTCCAGCGAAGAATCCAGAGAACTCCGTATTAATATCCGCACTTTTTCTTTCGAGTCTTCGAAAAATAGATTTTTGGAAAACTCCAAAGAAAAACTGTAAATACTCTTCCGTCAGTTTTTCTGTCCAAAATGGATGGATGGTGGATCGATCGCACGCGTAAAACGGCCATTCGAAAACGTTAGGCGCCGACGGATAGAACTTGTACGGATCAAGACTTGACGCGGCGAACGGCGAAACACAACCGAATCCGAGAACGAGCTCCGACGAACGAGAATGCGCTCGAGCGCGTAGCCCGTACCGCACTCTCAGTCTTTACCCCACCATTCACCACGGCGATCGGCCGCATCCGGCGATGACAATGGCGCGCATTCGCAGGAGCACAGTCGCTTGCTACCATTGGTCGGACGCCGTTGCTACTTGAGTCGCCATTGGCTGACAGACGTACAGACACACGCTCACGCGCGCGCGAAATGTTGCACACTTGGCGATTTGCCCGCCTCCCCTTTCTTTCCTTCTTCGCTCCCTCTCCGTTTCTATACTAGGTTCCTAGTGTTTCTACACACGCGCATCGATATACGAGAGAGAGAGAGAGAAAGAGAGAGCGCGAGCGCGCTTTTCACATTTTGCACGCGCTCGTGCAATATTTCCATCCTCGGCGATCTATGTTGGCTAGCGTATATCAGCGTGTATATTGTTAACGCGCGTACGTGGATATAGATTCACTCTCGTCAGTACGATTCTATCTAGACAATAGCTGAACGGAAACTGCGAGGAACTGCGAGAAACTGCTGGCCGCTGCGGACCTGGCCGCGCAAGAACCCGCTACTTATGTCACGGGTGGGAACGGGAAGAAACAGCGGAAGATCAAGCAGTACGGTTCTCGTCTTTGGACTCCAACTGCTGCGAATCTCCTATGAGCCAATCGGTATCGACCATGCGTTGCAGCCGTGGCAGCAGCGCGATTCAAGCCACTAGATTGATTGGTTATATAAAACTTGTATCGCATCATAGGCAAGATTAGATGTATTTACATTCTTTGCAGAATTTTGAAATAGAATAGAAAGGCAATCCTTTCTATAAGATTTTCTCTAAAATTTTTTCAATAAAATGTATTCAATTTATAATATGTCTAATCTCTCAATACATATATCGTATATATATATATATGTAATGCGATGTGATATTTATCAATAAAAAAGTCAATTTTTCCATTCAAATTCTATGCCGTATTTTTTCTTTTTTTCTTTTCATAGTCATATATTTAAAAAATATTCAACACTGCTCTTCTCATGAAAAATCTAACATATGTATATTCTTTCTGTTTTCTAATCTAATTCATATACATATCGGATGTAATTAAAATTTATTTGAATCACATTCGTTAAATCTATGACTAAAAGAAAAATAAAAATTTTGCATGCTTACTCGTGACGAAATAATTTATAATTTTATTTTATCAATATATGCTTTTCACATAATGATTCGAGATAAAAGAAAATAATTTTGCATGTTTTATTTTTTCTCACCATTCCTATATCTGCCCTTCAATTTATCGCAAAACGCTTGCGATCATTTAATAGCAAAGGCGGTGGCCGAACCTTTGACCCATTTTTCTATCGATCTTGCCTGGTTCTGCATCTAGGGCATCTCGACAGCCGCGGCCCCGGCTGTCGAGATTTCCGCCACTCCCTGAACATGGAATCCTCATGTTAATCTCTATTGTATTTATGTTTAAGAATATCTAAATTTTAATTATTCTATGTACAGCAATATGTATAGCAAATAATTGATAGAAAAACGATTCCAATAATGAATAACGTTTATAATAATATAAAAAGGAAAAGTAATGAACAGTTAATGATTAATGTTAATAATGAATTAGATGTATGTATTCTTCTTGAAACTAAATTTACAAAAATAAACTTAGTTTAACGTAAAATTCGAAACAAAACTTAGTCACATCAAAGATGATTGATAATAAAAATAAAATACATTTTACATCGAAAGCATTGGATATCGTATTATTTTATTTTTGGTGTTTTTTCTTAGAAATTAATTGTGAAATATGTATTTGATTTTCCATGATCAACCGTTCCGACAATATCCGTGTTTCACTAGACAGACAGACAGAGAGAGAGAGAGAGAGAGAGAGAGAGAGAGAGAGAGAGAGAGAGAGAGAGAGAGAGAGAGAGAGAGGAGAGAGAGAAATGCTTTATTATCATCGTGTTATGTAACACTCAATGATTGCTGAATGAGCTGATGAAGCTGGCAAGCAATTAACATTATTTAGTAATTAAATAATTAAACGAAAGTGACATAAATTGATACTATCTATTCTTATATTCGAACAATTATTTTATGGGAATTTTATGGGAAACTCGATCACATAATGAATTACTGCAATTGTATGTGTAATGGAATAATATTATTCTCAATATATCTGAATTTAAAATAGAAAAAAATATCAGTTCTTCTAAGTAAATTTTAAATATTTATTCTATATTTATCTATGTGCGTGCAAACGCATGTTGAACATGTATATACATATGCACGTAAGCATATGTATAAGCATAAATGTAAGCTACATGTCGAATGTGAAATTTATTATCTTTGACGTATAAATAATGTACTCACACACATATTTACGTAGTATTTACGTATATGCAATTTACAAAAAAAAAATAATTTTTACATCCGACTGCAAAAATTTAATAGAATGTTAACTATAATGTTAGCTGTAATGATAGCGAGACAGTCGAAAGGGTTAAGGCGATCTGATAGCAGTAGCGTTTAATCGCAGCATGGTACGATTGGAAGGTGGGAAAAGAGGAAGGGACTGATCCGTAAAATGTCGGGACTCGCCGACCGTCCTATTTCTGCGCTCGGGAAAGTTCGTGTATCGAAGCGATCGCGTACGAAGCGACAGAGATATAAGTAGGTCGTTCGTAGCCGCACGTGTCGTCCTTGACTCACATAGAGTGACGCGCAGGCGCTCTCTGTTGCCGCATTGCTGGTCGCTAGGGCTCTTTCTTTGTCGTCTCTACGTTACATGTGTGTGTGTGTGTGTGTGTGTGTGTGTGTGTGTGTGTGTGTGTGTGTGTGTGTGTGTGTGT
>NW_017259568.1:353121-359073 GCF_001594045.1 Atta colombica | reverse complement strand
GTGTGTGTGTGTGTGTGTGTGTGTGTGTGTGTGTGTGTGTGTGTGTGTGTGTGTGTGTGTGTGTGTGTGTGGTGTGTATGTGTGTGTTGTGTGTGTGTGGTGTGTATGTGTGTGGTGTGTATGTGTGTGGTGTGTGTGTGTGTGCGCGCGCGCGCTTTGTACGCTTGGATATTTGTATGCGTATGTGTGTTCGCGCGCTCGTTGCGGATGGGAGCTTCCCGTTGCTCGATAGATGCGCGTGCGCGTATGTACATATAGGGTGACTCAAAAGAATATGTTGCGCGGTAAAAATTTTCTTTTTTTTTATTATTCTACTTTTGAAACATATGCGGATCGAATAATCGTGGAGAATCCAGGAAAAAAGATCTAGTTAGAAGAGTACAAAACTTGTCAAAGAAATCTCTTTGAGCATATTTGTAAAATATTATCTTATTAAAATCAAGCTTTTTCATTATAATTATTTCGCATAACATTTGTGCATGCACACGATAGTCGAAAGAGATTTAAAAAAAGAGAGAGGTTATCAGAGGATAATTTTATTTCCTCTTCCTCGCAAGACAGTAAATGCGATATACTGAACTATGCGTGACGCAACGCTCCAGTCGCGTCGTGACAAAATTAAATTATAATGTTCGATTTTTGTTCTCTTCATATTCTGCTGTGTTTATAACTTATAAACTATTAGTTGCTCGACATTATTACGGAAAAGTTAACGATAATGTAGTCTATAGCGTAGATTTAGATACAACTTTTGCATTCTATCGTATTCTACAGTCGCGAGACTTCACGACGGCAATTTATATCGTTGTCAAGGACATTCTCGCATCACGAAAACCTCAGTATGGAGAATCGGCGGTAGCTTGGCTTGGCTTTGGAATCGTGGCGTGAGTATTGATCGCAGCGGGAACTCAAAGGGGAGGCCACCACGTTGAGCTATTCGAACCCCAATTGGATCACCCTACTTCATGTAGTAGGCAACTAGAGGAGAATATAAGCGAGCACAATCTATTTTTCACTTACATCAGGAATGAGATATTTAAATATACTAGACAAAACGTTGAAAATGGGATTAGAATAAAAAGTGTTCTATTTTTGCTATAGAGTAATGATATGGGATTTCGATTTAGTAAAAAATCTAATAAGGGTAGATACGTTTCTCAAATATGATCCTAATTATAATAATATGTTAAATAACTGAGATTGCGAATTTATATATCTGCAACTCGTTATGACAGTAATGACATCGTTATATTTCGTTGCATAACTTTTTTATCATGTATAAAATCTTGCACAACGACAATATAACAATATCGTTGCTGTCATAACGAGTTACAGAATACAAGGACTATTGCTGTGACATACTATACCGATATAGCCAACGTACAGCCCTTGATCAGACAAAAAGATATACAACCAACTTTGATGACCATAAATTTCACGATTTATATTATTTATCTATAGTGTACATTTCTTAGATCAAGCAAATGTGCATAGATAGATATTGTGAAAACTTGACAAATTAGATATATATCGAAACTTCTTCTATTAATTATTAGTAATTATCTGAAATAATTAAAATTTAGAGAATACTAATATTTATTACAGAATAATATTGAGTGAAATTAGAATGAAAATTAAAATGAAATAAAATCAAAGAAATATAAATGATAAACTATCGGAATAAATTAAAATAGATAAGAAATAGTAAATTAAAAATGAATTAGTAAAAAAAAACGGTAGTATATGTATGACAAATAATGTCGAGATTATCGATACAGGAACTAAGAAAATAGTCAACTGTTTTTTTCTAAAGTATATCTTTTTGATGTGTAAAAAATATAATAATAGTGATAAACCTGCACACAAAAAAAATAAATACTGCATGCAAATAATAATTATTTTTATTTCAAATATTTCAAAAGATTATATATCATATACAAATCTGTTAGAAGTTCATCACAAAAAAGCATTAAATTTAAAATATTTTCTGAATTCCCCAAAAAAGTTTAATACTTGAATCAATTATTAAATTATTAAATTAAATTAAAATAAATTCAATTTGCTTTTTATAAAGTCAATTATATAAAGTCATTTCTTCGATCAATTTTATCAAATATTCTTCAAAAAAAAAATAAATTCTTATTTAGAGTACATATTATTAATGAATTTTTTTTTAATTTATAATATATAATATTTTAAGTTTATTATCAAGAAAATATTCTTTGTTAAAGATGTAACTATTATTCAAAAGAAAGAAAGTAAATTGAAAGTCAATTATGTAATCACTTTTCTTTCAATTAGCAATAGAATATTTTTCTGTGTGTGCAACTCCATACATGTTGCGCCAACTACATACATTACGTTTGATCTCTATATTAAATCTTTAATTATTCACCTTAATTATTACGGCCTTATATTTTTCGTTGTCCTTAACACTGCGTACTCTATTATTCTTTTCCTACACCTATTACATATCGATATACTTATTATTTTCACAATTCAGTTACGAAAAAAGAATAAAAAATTAATCGCGAGACTTTATTTATTAAATACAAATATATGTATGTGCTAAAAGAATGAAAAAGAGAGGAAAGAATTAATGAATACTCACACACATGTTCGTATACATATATTCATACGTGCGTGTGTACACACATTGTACACACACGTATACTATATATGCACGATTTGACTTCCTCTTTCATCAAAATCGCCCATATTAAAGATATATTTTGTCTCTTGGAAATCACACCGTTATGATATTTCATACTTCGGCACGCGGTTACTCGCGCATGGCGACGTTTCTTAGATAAGCACGTTCTTATCTACACGCATGCTTACGTAAGCAACACTCGTGCAAATCCTCATCACATGGATTTGTCTCGTTCACCTCTGCTGTTACTTATCTTTTTTTCTTTTCCTCGTATTCTTTCTTTCCTTATCGGTCTTCGCAGTTCTTCTTCGGAGTGTCGTAATCGGAATGCCCGACTCATCGTGATTTTGTAATACATGATGTTTTCACCATGAACTTTTTGAAGCGAGTTCTCGTTTATTCTTTCTCATCAATTTGATTGAATTTTTTAAAATTAAAGATTAATATTTTTTATATATATTAAGTAATAGGCATCAACAGCTTAAAAAATTTAAATGTCTAAGAGATAGTATATACTCGGATTCAAACTGTAATAGTATAATATGGAATTTAATTTGTAATCTTTTTTTTACAAAGAAAGCATCTCGGTTTTGAGATGGATATAATTCATCATTTCTCCGTCAGTAATGTGAAATTTTCCTTCATCTGCACTTATTGTTAGAGTACTTGTAGCATATTTGTACTTCAAACTTCAATGCAGATTTTTATATTGTTCTGAACTGTATAAAAATTTGAAAAAATTTTTACATACTTGTGAAAACTTTAACAATAATATATTTTGAGTATTATAAAAATTGATTTGTATTTTATTTATTTTTTTAGATTTTATCAACCAGAATTCATAAATACTGTACAGCTCTTAAAGTTCAGCATTACCGACGAAAGATTAAGACAAATATAAATTAGATAAATCTAACAAATATTTCGCCAATATTTCTGCAATGTGTATTTTATTCGTATGCACGAACCCAATGAAGTTAAAGAAAACATTGTATGCATATGTTTGTGTGTATATATTATTATTATTTATCCACGAAATTTTTGTCTTTTCTTTCATTATACAGAATTATTATACAGAAGAAAATGTTACGTACCATTTCCTATTTATATATGTGTATATTTGAAATAAATAAATTCTTTTCTACGATATGCACACACACACACACACACACACACACACACACACACACACATATATATATATAAAGTCAATTTTAAGAAACATAAATCAATTACTTTTTAATAATAATAATAAATGAAACTTCCATACAGCACAGAAATATTGCAGCAACATTGTAAAAATATTTCATTGCAAGATTGCAACATTGCAAAAATATTGCGAAATATTGCTGTAATATTTTAGCAACATTGCAGCAACGTAAAAATGTCCGTTTTAAAAATATTAATTAATAATGTTGCAGCAATATTACAACATAATATATATACAATATTAGGTTTTGCGCATGGAGAAATACTTGCAGTATTATGGCAGAAACATAATGCAGCAACGTTGCTATAATATTACTGCAATATTTATTATAAGATTTTGTACTATATAAATTTAAATATAAAAAAATAGAAGTAGGAGTTAAATGTAACATATATATAATGAATACAAATAAAATATGACTTCATAATTAATTATATCTTTATATTTTATAGGTTTATATTTTATAGGTGTTCCAATATACACTGTCAGTACTGAAAATCTACAGTATATAATCTACAGTATATAAATCTACAGTGTGTAACGTGAACTATATATATACGTCTTATATCTTATTATTCCATTGTGCATTATATTTAATCCTTACTTCTAATTGTTTTATGTCTATAAATTATAGGCACAATTTCTATAAATTATAACACATTGACTATGTTTACACTTTATGTCCGTTTCCACTAATGTAGATTAACTTTAATCTTGGTTCAATTTACTCTTCGTCTTTTTCTAATCTTTAGAAAAAGATGAAGATAAGATTGAACCGAGATTAAAGTTAATCTACATTGGTAAAAATGAACATTAATCGGGTTTAATAATATTCGTAGTTAGAAACTAACCATTCATTCCATTTTTCAAAGGAATATAGTTATGAGATTGATCAGTTTCATAACTATAGAATGAAATAACTATTGTTATGAAACTTGATTAAGTGTGCCATATAAACATGATCATTAATTCCTATTCTTCCATTATGTCCAGGTCCTTACTTTATTGGGTTATATACAAATCATCAATATACATAAGTCTTAACATTCAAAGTGAACTTTCTAGCAGAGGCACAAATCGATACAGAATGACAAGAGTCATTCTTACCTTTGTTTCTTACTGATTTTTTAACAAGGATGATTTTTGTGGCAATTTGTGTCTCTTGCTGAAAATATTTTAAATACTGCTGCAACATTACTAAAGTAATATTGCAAAAGGAAGTCTTCGCAATGTTTCTGTAACATTGTATTGCAATATGCAACATTAAAATGTTGCATATTCAGCAATGTTGCTACAAGTTTCTGTGCTGTATGAGTTGAGATTTGTTTTACTTTATTATTTTGTTAGATTAATGTGGAAAATACACGATCTTTCTGTTCCTATCATTGTACAATACCACGTGTCCTACCCTCGCGTGACTAAAGTACTAGAAGCACGTGGTCTTCCACTTTGTCAAATGCGAAAGAAATAGTTAAAGTCTCGGTAATAAAACAGAGACAAAAGAGCACGATAACAAAATAGTTAAAGAAAAAAAAGAGAGTGACAGATAAAAATGCACAAAAAAGAGTGAAAGAAAACAAATAGGATAAGAAGATAAATAGAAAAAAATGATTAATAGATAGAGTGAGAAAAGAATTGATATTGATGAAAATAGAGAAGTCGACGAAATTGAGACGAGGAGAGAAATGAAAAGAATTGGAATTGAAAGTGACAAAAAGAGAGGGAGAGAAATAAAAAAAATGCGACAAAGGAAAATGAGTGAACGGAGCAAGCAATGGAAAGAGACATGTCTAGGTATCATGAAGAAATCGAGGGGATTCATGAAAAAGAGAGAAGGGGAGAGAGAGAGAGAGTGTACGCGCGCGCGTGCGTGCGCGTGTGTGTGTGTGTGTGTGTGTGTGTGTGTGTGTGGGGGGGGGGGGGGCAGAAAGAAGAAAGGAGGAAGTGACAGTATGTGAGAAGACGGAAGAAAATGGGACGGGAAGAGTGAGCTCTTGGTAGGGTCGATAGTTGACCGAGTTACTGAGAATGTCGGTTATATAACAAAGGAGTAACGAGAATCCCTGGGGTGCATTTGTTGGCTTCTTCG
>NW_017259568.1:350112-353021 GCF_001594045.1 Atta colombica | reverse complement strand
TGTGTGCGTGTGTGCGTGTGTGTGCGTGCATGCGTGCGTGCGTGCGTACGTGTATGTGTGTGTACATATACATGTATATACAAATGATACGAATTTCGAAAAAATCCAATCTGTATAAACAGAAATAAAAAATGCTATATTCAGTCAATAATATTTCTTATGAGTTTATTCAATTTTCAGTTCAAGTTAATTGTATTATTTGTCAGACCTGAAACACATTCCTAAACAAGAGTTTATTGAAGCTGAAGCATACTGAGAAAAAAATATAGTTAATTTTAATAAATATTTAGTTCAATATTGCCAACTAAACATTTACTTACAGTAAGTAAATATTTGTTCAATAAAAAAATGATTATTAAATCAAATTCTTGTATCAAATAAATATATTTTTATATTTAATAAATATTTAGTTGGCACTTCAACTAAATATTTATTAAAATTGACTATATTTTTTTCCAGTGTAATAATATCACAAATTAAATTGACAAGCAATTTAATATTATTGTTTAAATAAGCATCTTAAAAAGCTAACGATTTTATGCTATTAAGCATTTTAAAAATCATAAATAATTTATTGCAAAAAATTTAATATAATTTGTATAGGTTTAACAAACTTTAGATTTAGAATAGCGAATCATTCTCAGTATCTCAGATTATCTATGTAATAAATAAAAATATGCAGAAGTTGTGATAATTCTGTACTAAGTTATCGATTATCATTCAATAGTACCATAATTATCGTTTGACTCTGAGAAAATGAGCGATGCTTGATAAATATTATGATTTAGTTCCTTGAAACGACATTGAGCTGAGTACAGTAACTTAATCATTATATGTTCTTTCGATTATATTTCAACTTTTTGAAAGTTATTAATCAACTTCACTTATATTAAAATTATAAAATATCAATATATAAAAAAAGCGCATTGTATGTGCCTAGAAATTTTTTTAACGAATTGTTGGCACGAATGACCAGCCGGCTGCACTTGACTCTTCTAAACGCAAGACAAATAGGTGCGGCTGATTCCTATTAATAGCGGACCATTTACGTGACTTTACTATGAGCGACCGAAGTCCATTCGCACTAAAAAATTTCTCACACCGTAAATCATCTATAATTACGAATGTAGATACGATAAAATTTATCGAACTTGATGCGATTTTATTTTACAATATTTTCTGTATTATTCATTGCATACATGTATATACAATCGCACGTGCATACAATCACATTCCAATTTTATAATAAATCTATGTTTTGAATTTCATAATAAACACGACAATAGACAAGAAACAATGACATAAGACGATCCGTTAAACCTGCATGTTTTTTTAAACTTTCGTAATATTGACGTAATTTAAATAAAAAAACTTATATATCCTATTAGATGTCTATAAAGGTTTTGAAGTAAACGAGTGTATCTATGGAAGAATGGGAAGGAAGAAAATCAAATAAAATCCGGGTGAGGAGCATTGACCTTTCAGCACGTGTCCCACACCACATGTTACATTCGATGAAGCTATAGCTTTTCCTTTTTATCGTTGATTTCACTGCTAGAAATTTAAGTATTGCTATATATAGTTCAAGTCATTGTTATGCATCGCCTATATTCTCTAAACGAACAAACAATTTATTTGAAAGTAATAGTGCTTAATCAAAAAATTGTCATTACTGATATATTGTGCGGTTTATTATTATTGCCATAAATTTTTCTTCACATAACCTGTATTTTGTTTGCCCTTGCTCTATTGATGTGCACAAAGACTAGCACGATGACTGTGACGAGCCTGAAGTATTGATCAAACAGTATCCTAGTTTCGTGTTTCTATACCGCGTTATGGCACAATGCGAACGGAATTGTAGGCGAAAGGAAGATTGTATAAATTACAAAAATTTTCTTTACTTGCATTTAATTTGAAAATGTACTATTTAAAAATACAATATTAGAACATATTATCTCGAAACAATACATCAAGCACCATATTTGATTTATCATATGTATTATAATTTCCAATTTAGTTTTCTCATTTACTAGAATTATTTGTATTCTTGTTCTTTTTCATTGAATTGTAATTTCAGTTTTATTTACAATTTTTTAAATGTCTGTGTTCTATCGCCAAATTGTAAGTAAAATATATTTTATCAGTTTTATATTAAATATTTACAAATACATATATTAAAATTAATTTTATATTATAATCAATTATTTTTCTTACGTAGAATCTTTTTTATATATCATAATTCAGTCTAACAATAATTATGTTATTAACTAAAAATTATGTTTCAATAATTCAATTCGAATTCAAACAAAAAATTATTCGATTCGATTTGACATAATTGAATGTAATGTAATGAAATTACGAGCGATGGCACAATACTTGGCTTTGTGGCACGCGCTGAAATTGTTTTAAATCTTTAAGCCTATGGCACATACAAAAACAATAAGCAAATTGGCCAATCACAATAAAGATTATCAAGCCAGTAACAAATGTTACGATTTCAAACTCTTATTGCTTACGTCTTACTGCCTTACATTTCTATAAGTATGTGCCATTTAATCGTTGGATGGTAGGGAGGAACTGCGGTATAAGAGATTAGTAATCAGAGGTATTACTTCAATATACCCATTTGGCAATAATTCTAAAACTGATAGCTTTCTCTGGATACAGATTAGGATTTCATACATTTTTACATTCCTAGAGCAATAATAATAATTTCTATAGATTCGAAGTAATATTCAATTCAATGATATGCTAGATTTCATTATTTTATTAAAAAAATATATACTATACAATTACAAGTAAATATTCATCAATACATTTTGAAATAGCGTTAATTAAAATTATATGTTACAATTGGAGTTATCAAACTAATTTAAAATATAAAAAATTATTTTTAACGGGTGTCG
>NW_017259568.1:341731-350012 GCF_001594045.1 Atta colombica | reverse complement strand
ATATATATATATACACACACACACGCACGCACACACAGGGCCCATTTAAATCAACCATCTGAAATATCTTGCTTATTTTTGATGATATAAAAAAATGTTTCAAATGAAAGTGGAATTGTTTCGAGGGGGATTTGGTCATGTTTTTTTTCTATAAGTAGAGGCATCAAAAAGATATGAAGGTCACCTCTACTTTTTTAAATGAAATTGTATAATATAATTTTTTTTTACACAATGTGATTCCTTTAATTATTCTGCATATTAAGGAATCAAAAATCAATAGTTTACGAGATGTTCCTTTTATTTGAAACATTTTTTTATATCATCAAAAAAAAGCGAGATATTTCAGATGGTCGATTTAAGTGAACCACCCTGTATAATGCATTTAAGGGGATCCTAAAGTGAATCTATTTTATCTATCAATTTTTTCAAACAAGTATTTTTCTAATTGCCTTTACAGATTGAAAAATTCTCCATTTAGTATAAAATGATATTGTAGTATAAACGATAATGTATCCAAAATCCAAACTAGTCGACTTAATGTAAAAAAAACGAAAAAAAGCAAATTACAGTTTTGTTACTGACATTTAACATCGCAATGTTTGCTTTATATACGAGTTTTAAGCCTATTCTACAATGTATTCTTTGTTTCCTGTTTCTTGTTTTTTATCTTTTGCTTTTTTCTCCTTTGTAACCATTTTATCAACAATTTTTTACTTACTATTTCTTGTTTCTTTCGATGTTCGTTAACTTTTATCTCAAGCGATATAAAAAAAAAAACAGAATAAGAAGCAAAAAAGACAAGATATAAAAAATAAAAAAAGGCAAGAAACAGGAAACAAAAAATATATTGTAGAACAGGTTTTATACTTCGTAGGTATAAAATAATCTTAGTTTGGATTAGAGATATTACATGAACAATCAATGTTGAGCACTTAGAATTGAATTTAGATACTTAATATGAAAGATTAGTTAGAAAATTTGTATGTATGAGTGCGATATTTATATAATAGTATAAAAGGACATGATATTTTATGCTAAAACAACTTTTTCCTTTAGCAAAATTGCACCCGATAAATAATTTTTGTAAACTTATTTGTGAACTTCAAACTGCTCTCCTGCAAAAATTACTTGTTAGACGCAATTTTGCAAAAGGAAAAAGTTGTTTCTTTTAGATATAAAGTATCATATCCTGTACTCCGAATTCGTGAATTTCGGATCACCCAGTATAAAGATATGTTGATGTGTCGCATTTTATCGGTAAAACAACGACCTCATCGAAGTTCGGGTTATACTTTAGAATCCCCTTAAGAATCTGCTATTTATATATTTTTGTAATTGCTCTTTTCATGAAAAAATAAGTTATGAATAAAACAGTGACATTTTTATAGACTTTTATAGTAGAGAGTTTTGCAGTGTACTGAAAATTGATAAAAATATTTTTTTTAAGTAGCTTTTTTTAAATTTAAATGCGTGCATTTACATTTTCTAATATGTACGAAGATTTTGTTAATTCGTTAGATTTGTTAATAACGAAGTTATTATCAATGTATCTACGTATTCTCTTTTTGCTCTAACTCGCGCTATCTTCCACTGAAACTAGATCACGCGTATCTTTTAGTAAATGTGTCAACCGCTTAGACGCGGGCGCGGGATCAATACTTACGTCCTGGTTTTACCTCCTATCATCCTCCCTCGCCCACTATCCCCAGATCTGCGCCCCCTTACTCCATCTCATGTTATTCTGCTTCTGTTATAAAGTGGCGTGTTTTAGAATGATTTTTTTGTCTGGTGCTTATCATCAAACGCGTTTGCTGTTGTTCAAGTATTTGTAAACGATGTTAGATATTTGCGGTACAAGAAAGCTAGTAATGAAGAAGTTTTAATGTAATCAATACTTACAATATATATACAATATATATACGCGCGCGCGTGTGTGTGTGTGTGTGTGTGTGTGTGTGTGTGTGTGTGTGTGTTCTGCAGGTACCACGCAGAACCGTATACGAGTACTCGTGGAAACATGTACAATATTGGTACTCGCCTCAATGCAGGTATCTGCTATATGCTACAGATATTTGTGCGTAACTTTGTTAATTTTAAAGATTTATGTTTTAAAATCGTTTGTAGTGATTCTCATTTTGTTTGTAGTTAATTAGTGTTAGTTTAAATTATGTTGTAACTTTTAAAATATTTAACTTTACAAATTTTACAAATGAAAGGAAGAACTACAATGAAATCTCTACAAACGATTTTGAATCAAGATATGTAAATAATTTTTCTTTACCTTAAAGTCGGTGATGACAATCATTCTTTTAAAAATCTCTATTTTATTACGAGTTGAACTACAAACAATTGCAAACGAAATATTACAAGGTACCTAAGCCGAATAAGATCTAGCACTAAATAAAACTCACTTTTAAATTTATTACTTTAAAACTCGCTTTACGCTTGCAATATATGCTTAAAAGATATGTCATAGGAAGTATTGTAGATAAAAAAAGATTAAAGAATTGGAATTAGTAGCAACACGTTTGTTTAACACAACAAAAACTTGTATGTACAAGCCATTTTTATAACAATTCGCTGTTTTAAAATTACCAGTATATAATGTTTCATAATTTATGATAATTCATTACAATATTATTCAACTTCTTAACTACGGAAAGTAACTAGTAAATCTCTCTCTCAATTTTTTAAAATAAGTATAAATACTTTTTTTAAACAACGTAAAAGAGAGTGGGCTAAATCGGATCTATTTGCAATTTTTACTCTCTATAAAACGTAAACAAGGTCCGATAAAACCAAAGGTGCCGTTGACAAGATCATTTAATTCCCTTCATTTTTACTTCAGACCATTTCAATGTATATCTCTCTGTGTTGAATCGAATAATGGAAAATGTAAAAACGTCTTTTCCAGTCTGTTGGTTCCAAATCGGACACTCCTATTTTATGGACTTTTAGATAGAATTTTTTAACATTTTAATGTATTTTTATTAGTATTGAGTAAAAACGATCAATTTGACAGTCAAAGATAAAAATTTTATTCTATTTATAGAAAAAAAATTACAGATTACTGACAGTTTATATTATTTAAAATTACTGACAGTTTATATTATTTAAAATTACTGACAGTTTATATTATTAGAATTGAAATCAATAAAACTCAATCACTCTCTGATGCCTCATAATATTTTACTGATTTAATTTTTTGGACCAGATCTGTTCGACCGATCACCATACCAGACCTATAAGTTATCTACTATACTGATTTACTGTACTGTACTAGATCCGATTTGAACAAAAAAAGGTCCGATTTGGACACAAGTTCGAATCTTGGAATAAATTTTACAATAAACCACAAAAGTGATTACAAAACGAAATTTTTGAATTCTATACTTTTTAATTATTTTAAATCAATTACTTTTCAAATTTTTAACATCTTTTTTTTAAATAATGATTTATAAGAATTTCTTTTTTTTTTTTTAATTTTCGCGCAATGGGAAATACATATTTGCATCTATTCTATGAATGTTATGACAGAGAACTGTCAAACTGCTGTCACGTATTGGATGTCTTATAAAGACTTTACATTATAAATAGCACGCAAATCTACTTAACTTTATTTAAATTAAAAAGGTCCTATTTGGAACATGGTTCGATTTAAATCACTCTTTTCTACTTATTAAATCAGGCCTACTTATGTGATTATTATTATTTGTTTGTTATATGTAGAGTTTATGCCAGAAAATAATGATTTTCAATGCTGCTATCTTTTAAAAAGCCAAAATTGCATTCAAATTGCTAGAAATTTTCAAAGATTAAAGAATTACTTACAAACAAAATTAAAGATAATTGTAATATTTGAGAGTAGAGTAAGTCCTAAGAAATTTCTTTTCTATGATTAATAATCATTTTAAAACTGAGAAAGATATAATGTTTATTTTCTTTGTTATGTATGTATTTTTAATTTACTTTGATTTGAATTTTATTATATTCATATGCATGTAATAAAACTCAATCATTTAAGAAAATTTTGTTTTTGTTTATTTACACACATTCATACAAAAAATATATTTTACTTTTGTAAACGAAATGAAGATTTCATTCTCACTTAATTTATATATATTTCAATATGCTCATAGATAGAATTAAAAAAAAATAAAATTAATTAAGTGAGCCTTATTCGGCTCAGGTACATTACTATATATGTATACGTATACGCGTATATGTATATTATTGTACATAGAATATATACATAGAATACAATTATCTATAATACTTGAAGTTGTAAACTTGGTATCCGAATCTTAACAAAGTTTTTAATAAAATGAGTATAATATAAAATATTATCGTTCGCAATTGTTTGTAATTCAACTCAACTAATAAAATAGAGATTTTTAAAAGAATGATTGTTACTTGACTTTAAGATAAAAAGAAATTATTAACATATCTTGATTCAAAATCGTTTATAGAGATTGTCCTTTATAATTGAATATTTTAAAAATAACAACATAATTTAAACCAATTAACTACAAACGAGAAATAAGAATCACTACAAACGATTCTAAAACACAAATCTTTAAAATTAACAAAGTTACGCACAAATCTGTAGCATATAGCGGATACCCACATTGAGGTGGGTACCCGTATATATTTCAGATTCCACGGGTACTCATATCACACGGTTTCTCGAATACTCGTACGTACATAGGAACCCGAATTAATATCCGCGAAATCGGTCTATGTGCACGAGTAATGGAATGGACAGGCGGGTATTCGGGTATTTCGAGCTCTAATAAAAATACTGGCACATTTTTCTTATGGATCAATTTTAAAAACGCAAAACAGGAAAATGTTATACAAAATATTTTAATCAGAATACTATTTTCCCTTGTATTTATACACATACATTAAATATAAGATTTTATAGCTACATTTTCTTTTTTTATTGTTCCAAAAGATAGGCATGTAAAAAATATCTTTTTTGCCTATCATAAGCAGTTATCTTATTATAAAATTCTATATCTGTATATGTATTTTCCAAGAAAACATCGTGTATTAATTGCAAATATGTAACCGATGTTACGCAATATGCGAAACTACTAGCTAATTTTCCTAATAAATCTTGTGAGCATCGAAATAAGCATTATATCTTTTAACTTATATGCAGACAGCTTTTGTAGTGAAATGTTCAATGTCTTGAAAGAATATAGCAAGAAGACAATCGATTGTTTGTATGCTCGCATGATCGCAAGCATAATTTCATAACCGTTATTATTTCGCAAAGTTAAGACAAGCATGAGTTTTCACTTTTCAGCATTGCTGTGATTTTAAAGATGTTATTCATAGATGTTTTTTGATAAAAGAGAATTTCTTATTTACTTTATATATGTGCATACTCTCATAAGTTCATTATGGGAAGGAGAGGAGCGAGAAAGAGAGAGAGAGAGAGAAAGAGAGAGAGAGAGAGAGAAAGAGAGAGAGAAAGCGTAAATTTATTAAAGCGCCCTGGGATAACATCCCCTCAGGTGTACAATAATATACATTAGTACCATTACAACTTATTACAGATATATACATAAAAAAAATAATGAAAAAATAAAATTATTAACAATACATATAAGCAAAAAAATTGAAATATTACAATTTAATATTGAAATATTGCAGTAGAATGATTATGTGCCCATCTTAAGCAAACCAAGAAAAGTCTAGTGACAGTCATTGACCGAGAGAGATTTGCATTAGATATTTAAATAGTATGTTCTTAGATCCAATTGATCGTGTATCTAAAATCCGAATGATTGTGCATCCCTAACATCGAAAGTTTATTCGAAAGTTTATAGATGTAGTGAATCGAAAACGATCGTCTACAAAACTCAGTTCTATATTGAGGCAGGGAAAGAAGATTATCAGCAACTTTAATATTTTTGCTTGATTGTGCAAATCTGAAAATAAGAGAGAGAGAGAGAGAGAGAGAGAGAGAGAGAGAGAGAGAAGCAAACATAAGATAATCTTCATTCGAGTGGATTAACATAAGATAGCCCTAATACCAATTAATTAAATTCTTTTCTATCTATATTATACATTGATAGAAATCAATCTTGATGTAAGATTTTAAAGGATAATAAACATAAGCATATTAATAAATTTAAAGAGAAAGCAGCTCAAATTGTAAAGTAATATTTGCAATATAGTAAGTCAAAAGTAACACGGATTATAAATAGGAATAAATATAATCTAAATAAGAGAGAAGTGAATTTTCAATAGCGAGGTCGGATCGATGAGGAACGCTTGACCCAATGACCTGGAACTGCACATACTATATAGTTTACAAAGTGCGACCCGAATCGATCAAGTGCGCTAGAAATTTTGACCAGAATTTTTTCTATGTGTGAAATATCACGTAAAAATGTCCCTCTGTTTGTTTATCATGATAATTACCATTTAATTATCATTTAAAGTATTATTATATCGTAGAACGTTTTTAACGCATGCATTTTACAAATTATCCGGTAAATAATTCAATTTTTCTTTAAACATTGCCTATATATATATCTGCTCTGCATCATTATCATATATTTGCACATAATAGTACTATGTATTTATACGTCAGTTTTTTAAGTGACAAGTGATTGTAACTGTAAGTTGTCACACTCACACATCTTGTTCGTCCACTTTTACCAGCGAGCAAGCGGAAGAATCCCGAAATAGGTCGATGACCGAACTGACGTATGACTTTCGATCTTACTTCATTCGATCAACCTGTCAACCTTAGTCATCAAATCCATTTCATTATAAGAAGATATAGAATAAATGTAATTTTATTGTAAACACTTTGATAATTCTTACAAATATTTTATTGAAAGTATTGAAAGTATTATTTTATCGAGAATATTAAATATTTTTTCCACTATCTCTTTACAAATAAAATCTTTAAAAATAAATCATGTAAGTAAAGTAATACTTGAAAGACAATGATGAACATATTTGAATTAGAAAGGAGAGATGATTTTCTGTGGCGATATTGCTTTGCATATCAATAATTAATAACATATTTACGTAATATATATAATGATATTAATTTATATATCACAAAAGTATTATTTCTGCAATAAGATATTTCTAAGAAAATATTATTTATGTTGAGTGATATAGTTTGTAGAATGATAATGGAAAGTCGTTGAAGTTAAATAATTATTTTGTAATCTTATTTTGAATTAATGAAACTGAACAGAATGAAATTAATTGAACATAACTTTGTAGAAGAAGCACTATTTTAGATTATAGTGTATAAAAAAATATACATTTATGGGAATTTTTTCTGTGTTCTTTATTTCGTTTCATTTTGCTCACTCATTACAAAATAATAATTACTTAATTTTAGCAACTTTTTGATTGTTATTTTGTATATAAAATATAATATTCTAAAAAAATAGCTTTTACATATTCCAGCAAATGTATATTTCCACAAATTAATTTGCCAAGTAAGTGTTACAGCGTTATTCACATATAACGCTCATGCAAAGTCTAGAATGGCATAACTTTTGCTGATTATTAGAAATTTAATTAATTATGCATCATTGTCGTGCGCATATTTCGTGTACAAAACAATTTTCAGTACAAGAATCCGAATATATAAACCGATTTTAGCATATTATATCGATCAAACGTATTTAGTAACAATAAGTATGAAATGTATAGTGCTAAACCAGCCATATTCTCGATGGTTAATCTTTCAATTGCATAAGAGACTCTCGTTGAATATAAGAGCGGAGGTCGCGAAGTGGTTGCCACATTCGAAAGTGACGGCGGCCTTTTCTACATAACGTCTTTTAATTTGAGAAATCTGTTCGCTACACCAATTTGATTTATATATTATGGCTCGTATTCAGAATGCGCTTTTATCTCTAAAATTCTATAGTATGCGTAACGTAAATTATAGCATGTTAGCGCACTAACATTATAAGCGCGTTCTGAATACGGGCCTATAACTATAAAAAAGATCGCGATTTCATAAAAATATAATCGTTCAATAAATCGACGACAACAACGACAAGCAACAATTGTTTTAATATTTTTCATTCAAAAATTTTTTAATTTATTACATTAGTGATACTATTTTTTGTCTCGAATTATATTTTTTTCTTTATCGTGGAAATATCTTTCTTACAAATATATTAGGTGGAATATATTAGATAGGAAATCCATTATTTTTGCATGAAATTGAATGGAAAAATAATGGATTTCTTTTTACTACCAAATATATACATATATATATATATAT
>NW_017259568.1:341311-341694 GCF_001594045.1 Atta colombica | reverse complement strand
CATAGTTCACGTTTGGTAGTCATTTGAAGCGAGATTGGCGCGCAAAAAAGTGCTCTTCCATCAAGACAACGCGCCGTCCCACAAGTCGATGACAAAACGAATTGGGCTATGAATTGATTCCTCATCCATCCTATTCTCCGGATTTGGCCCTGTGTGACTTCTTTCTGTTCCCAAACTTAAAAACTTGGCTCGGTGGGAAGAAATTCTCGTCAAATGAGGAAGTCATTGTCGCCGTCAATGGGTATTTTGCAGACTTTGAGACAACCTACTTCAAATGACTACCAAACGTGAACTATGCGTCCTTTCTGGCTGAAATTTAGCCTGAAGGGATTCGAAGAGTGGATCTTTCGAGATGTCGCATCATTAAATGGATTGTAGCGCCA